>NC_092507.1:1070000-1322500 GCF_047511675.1 Marmota flaviventris
TCCTCTGTCTCAGAATAAAAATGGCTGAGGATGTGACTCAGTGGTAAAGCACCCCTGGGTCCAGTCCCCAGTACTACCACAAAACAGAGAACTTTTGTGTTTCAAAGGGTCACATCAAGAAACTGCAAGATGGCCCATAAAATGGGGAAAAGCAGGTGTCCGATAGGGACTTAAATCTATACATGTAAAGAACTCTTAAAACTACACAAGAATGGGGCTGGAGACATGGCTCAGTGGGTAGAGTGCTTGCCTTGCATGCACAAGGCCCTAGGTTCAGTCCCCAGCACAACCACCACCAAAAAAAAAAAAAAAAAAAAAGTATCTGAATAGACATTTCTCCAAAGGCAATCCAGCAGCAGAGAGCTCAGCACGGCACCCTCAGGCTGAGGGGGAAGACTGTAAGTGGGTCGAGACTGCACGATTCCATGGGTTTGGAGACTCCTGAGGAATCCTCAGAGAAACCAGCGCTGATAACTGAGTCCAACCAAGCTGAAGCACGCGAGGTCCACACTCAAAACCCACCTGAAGCCAGCATTTGAAATGAAGTTAAGGCGATCCCCTTCACAATAGCACAAAAAGAATGAATCAGATTCATGAGTGACCATCAATAATCACACTAATCAAATAATTTAATCAGACATCTAATAATAAACTTCAAATTATTAACGACTCATTTAACACGAGGCACAAGACTCATGCGTGCAAAACGTCAAACACTGGGAGAGAAAGCAGAGCTCCGACCACGTGAGGAGCCGCCGCTGGGATGGCGGTCCACCCCGGGATGCAGCCCCATCCCCAGTGGAGTCCAGCAGACATCAACAGGTCAACTCTAAAGTTTATGTGGAAACAGGAAGGGCCCAGAAAAGCCAAAACCATTTTGAAAAGTCAAACAAGGTTGGCGATGTCTCCAATTCCTAAGGGTAATGAAGGCCACGGTGCTCAAGATGGAGTGTCCTGGCAGATCCCGGGTTTACCTTATAAGGTGGACACACAGACCAGTGCAACAGATCCGAGTCCAGGCAGGCGCCTTCACTCTTGGGGTGAACTGACTTCCCCTTCAATGGGGGAAAGGACAGTCTCTTCAACAAAGGGTGCTGGAAGATGGATTCAGAGCTCAATTTCATCCAGAAAAATTAGGTCAAAATGGATGACAGACCTAAATATCAGAGCTAAAACCATAAAACTTCTAGAAGAAAACGGGGACATCTTTGTGCACTTGGTTAGTAGAGGTTATGGGGCCAGAAGTCTGATCCATGAAAGAAGTTGGCAGTTGGGCTTTACCGAGACTGAGAACTTTGAGAAGAAGAAAGACAGCCTTCAGAGAGCGGAAGGAGGCGCCCCGTCGGGAGACGTTGGCAATGGCGCATCTGTCTTCTTTCGCACACCAAGAACTCGAGGTCAAAAACAAGAGCACACACAGTGCGGAGTTTTCAAGTGGGTACAGCGTTTGGACAGACGCTTCTCCAGAGAAGACACACGGACGGCCCACGAACCCACGAAGCGCTGCCCAGCAGCAGCAGCCAGGGCCACGCAGACCCCAGCTGCGAGGAGCCAGCACTGGAGACCTTGGCTGCAACCAAGCAGAGAATGCCAGGCCGGAGGAGCAGCGGCCAGAGGGCCTGCACGCAGGAGGGACGCAGAGTGCCCCGTTCCGGGAATAATGGACACTTTCTTGCAGTTGGACTGTGAGTCCACTGCATGGCCCAGTGGTCCCACTCCGGAGAGCCAAAGGCAAGTGTTTCAATAAGGACTTGTGCCCAGTGTCCACAGTGGCACCGTCCACAAGAGGCCAAATGTCCACTGTGGGTGCCACTCTGAGAGGAAGGAGGGCCCTGGTGACGTGGCCAAATGCAGGAGCCTGACATCGTGCAGGAGAGAGGACGGAGCCTGAGCCACAGGCAGCGAGCTCCCATTCACATGAAGTGTCCAGGAAAGGGCAGTCTGCAGAGTCTGAGGACGGCTAGGGCTGGCTAGGGGCGGGTGTGGGGACAGGGTCGCCAGCAGGGGTCTTTCCGGGGAGGGAGATGTTCTGAGAGAGAGTCATGCTGTGCTGGTGGCTGCCCAGACCTGAGGGCTTGGCACAGGTTCGTCTCACGGCGTGAAAACGATGCCTGCCCGAGGCCGTTCAGCAGACCGGCTGGCCATGACCGAGGTGTCCGCCACGCCCAGGAGGGGCGTCCTAAATGCAGCCTGCTGGGCCAAGGGGAAGAGCACGGACTGGGGCTCGCAGCGTGGTGGCAAGGGCTTTGGGAAGTTGGCGGGCCCATCTCTCACCGCAGGAGGGGACCTCATCCTCCTTGACCACCCCAGGGGTGGACTCAGCCAGACCCACAGCGTCTCTTCCCTCTTCCGTGTTCTGTAAGATGCGCACTGACCTTGGGCAGCAGCCTGCACGCAAGCCAGACACGGACTCTCACGGCACACCCAGAAACCAGGCTGCCCCACCAGTGGGTGGGCGGCAAGCCCCGCTCCTTCTGCTAGGTCTGGGCCACCGACTTTGGCACACTCAGCACGGGTGCCAGGAAGCACTGGAGGCATCTTTCCTGGGCGTTTGCTGCCCAAGAACCCCACCCCGGGGCCTCTGCCCTTGGGAGAGGCGCCATCATCCCCTGGTGGAGCTTACTCTTGGCAAGGTCCCCGTGGGCCTGCTGCAGCTGGACCCGCAGTGTGAAGGGGGCTCCTTGGGCCACTTCCAGCACCTCTGGACCCAGAATGACGATCCTCGTGGCTTGTTCTGGGAGAGGGCAGAGGACAGCGTCAGCGGCTGGGAGGGTCGACCCCTGCAGCTCCAGCCCTCTCCTGCCTGTCAGAGGAGCTGCCCAGAAGACAGTGTCAGGTGACATCAAGCCCGAGGGAGGAGCCCAGCTGGTGTGCAGGGTCGCCTGGGCTGAGGCCACCCAGGTCCCACGAGGAGCAGGAATCGTGGCCCAGGGAGGTGGCCAGCCCCTCTGTAGGCCATAGGCCACCCTGTGGTCACTTCAGGGTGTACAGCATCAGGGGAGTCAGACTGAGGCTACCTGGGGGGCAGTACAGCATGACCAGGCCACTCCAGATGCCTGGGGCTGGGAGGTCCCTGGGTGGGGGTGTTGTGAGGGGGTCTGCGGCTGGGAGGCCCTGCTGCAGCAGGACCCTGCATGTCCACAGCCCTCTGGAAATCAAACCACAACATGCTTCTCCTAACGGGGAAGGGACTTTGGGTTCCATCTCATCCCGGGCCTTGCCCAATGTGCTTGAGGCCCAGTGTCCCCAGTGTGACTTCCCAGGGCCACCTGAGAACGAGGCCAACCCCACAGGTCAACAGGAAGGCCAGGGACACCTACCCACTGGGTGGCCGTTGATCCACAGGCCGCAGTAAGTGACTCCCGAGAAGTGGGCCAGGCTGCCCAGCCCACTGAAGGCATCGCTGTGCCACTGTCCCTGCAGAGGACAGAATGGCCTCAGAGGTTAGTTCCACAGGGACGGGCCTCTGCACACCTCCAAGCTCCGGGAGCGCAGCCCAGTGCTTTCCTGAGTGGCAGGGCCATTCTGCTGGGGTGCCGGCCAGCTTGCTTGGTCAGGGGTCTCTCCTTCGGCTTTTAACACGCGGAGAACAAGCTCACAGCACCCGGGAGACGGGTCAGAGACAGCCTTGTGTCCACCACAGAGACCCGCCCCCGCCCAGGGCGCCAGGACGAGGTGCCCGTTAGGCTGCACGCTCCTAAGTGGAAAGGCCATTAAAGCAGAGTGAACACAGGCCCCCTGGGCGGGGCCTGCTCACGGCATGCCCCCTCCAGCCGCTCCCCAGCAACAGCTGGCCTCCAGCTCACACGCACAACGGAGGGAGGAACAGCAACGTGACAGAGCGGGAGAGGCATTTCCATGGAAAATCCCAGTGTGTCGTGTCTGCCTGGGTCACTTCTGTAAGGGGAACTGGCCCAGGGCGGCTCTGTTCCAGCCGCTCCGCTGCAGAGGTCAACTGGGCTCCAGGATCCCCGCCCACCCTAGGCCTCAGGCTGCACGGTGCGGAGGCACGGGCTCTGCGGGCACCGCACTGGCCCTGGGACACGGGCCATGTGGGCACCGGAGGGAGGGCAGCCCTGAGGGGCGGCAGCAGAACGGGGCATGGTGCTATGGAACGCTCAGGCCTGCGGGGACTGGGAGGCCGAGGATGCCCAGACTGGGGAGAAGGGCCGCAAAGGGCTGGCACCCCAAAGTCTAAGAAAGAGAGCTTTTCATGGGCCCTTGGGGACAAGCCAGAGACAAGTGTGGAGAGGGCCTTGGGCCGGCCACATCAGCAGGGGTGGGCAGCTCAGAGCTGTCCTCCCCACACAGCCGGCGCCTGCAGACCTCACCCCTTTCTGATCTGGGCAGAGTCTCCCTCCCACGAACTGCTAAGTCATCCCTATGGGGTCTTGAGGGGCCCCAGGCGGCCCTGTCCCTCCTGCACTGAGACCTGAGTTGCTAGCCCCACACGGATGGCCCCCACTCCCACGGTTGCCCACTGGCCGTGCTCCTGGAGTGCCCAGTGCTGAGTGCCTGCGGTGTCGCCCATGGCCGCCCAGGGTGTCCTGGTAGGAGGAGCTGCAACTCAAAGGCCTCCGAGCCCCGTGCAGCCATGGACCTGAGGCCCCAGAGCCGGGTGCACGGAAGAGGACGGCAGGGCCTGGGGCCGGGTGCCAGGAGTGGGCTCCGGGCTTGCAGTGGTGTGGCCATGTCCTGCCGGGAGCCGGCACGCGGGTCCTCACCCTGGCCTGGCCTTCCTGGTCACGTGACTACACTTCCCAGAAAGGGGGCCATAGTCCTCATTCACTGCTCCTCCCCCGTGGCCTCCTGTCCCCTCCTGGCACTGCCGTCCTCACTCCTGTCCCTGGTTTCCTTCCTTCCCGGTCCAGCTCTCCAGAGCGGGATGACCTAGCACACATGCTGGAGTGCACACTCGGTCTGCAGGGAGGCCTGGGGCAGGCACACTGCCTCCAGACCAAGGCTCTTCAGCCAGCTCCTCAGAGGAGGTGCAGCCACGTATCTGTCCACGGGTGGGTGCCACAGGCACGGAGAGGCCAGACGGATGCACGGCCCCCACGGTGCTGCAGAGATGCCTACCGCGGGCACACAGCTGGGGCGGGTGGTGAGAAGTGCTCCTTGCAAGTCTGCCAGGAGCCCTGGCCACTGCGCTCCCTGGGACCACTCGAGCATGGCCAATGGTGCCTGCCACCACCGCGGCAGAGGTGACTGTGCGTGGCACTCTCGGACCTGAGCCCTCTCCGCAGTTCTGGGGCTTCGGCACAGCCCTTGGCTGGTGCAGATGGCTAGCCTGTGGGCTGGTCCCGGCTGCACAGATGTGAATCCCGCGCTCGGACACCCTGCTCTTGCTGGTCCACACGCACCCAAAGAGGGAGCCGTACATGCCAATGTGCCTTATCCTCGGTGTGGAGAGGTTCCTTGCCACACCAGGGACAAGGGGTCCTGGGGCCACCTTGAAGCAGCCCGAGGGGGCAGCTGAGCAAGGCTGGCCTGGACCTGAGAGCCAGGCACGTTCCGGGTCGGTGCCCAGGGCGGGCTCCAACACACGGCAGCCTCGGCTGGGCCAGGGTGGGGCACAAGGCCACTGACCAAGCCCCTGGGGTGGGCCTCGGCTGGGCCAGGGTAGGACACAAGGCTACCGGCCCAAGCCCTTGGGGTGGGCACAAGGCCACTGACCCAATCCCCTGGGGTGGGCACCACCGTTCTCCCTCCCCCTAGTCATGCTGCTGCCTGGCACCCAGGTGAGGACAGGGTGCAGTGAGGGGACACAGGAAGGTGCAGGCGATGACAGGGACAGCCAGGGAAACCCACACCCAATATAAAGCAAGAATGGGGAACACGGGAGACCAACGCCAAGGAACGGGTGTGCAGGTGGGAGGGGGGCCAGGGTCAGCCTCCAAGGCGACCTCAGGAGGAGGGGTGCCAGCCCAGCACCTTCCCGCCCGGCTGCCACCACCCTGGCACTCCCAGAGGCCTCCTGACTCCTGGGGCAGGTGAGTGCAGCCCAGACGGGACGCTCGTTCAGTGATGTCCCCAGACACTCTGACCAGCAATGCCCCGTGGCTTGCAAGTGATGGGCGCCGTCCAGCCACGGGGAAGATGAGTGTAAATGAACCGTGAGGACAAGTACCCGGCTCCATCTCGGGCAGTGGTCTTTCTGTGGTACCTAGGGGTGAGCCCAGGGCCCGCTGCTACTGAGCGGCACCCCCAGGGCCTTGCTAAGTTGCTGAGGCTGGCCTTGAACTTGCCGATCCTTCTGCCCCAGCCTCCAGGTTGTGGAACAGTGGTGTGGCCAACGTGCCTAGCTCCAGGCAGCTCTTTCCAGCTAATCGATGCCGGTTTTCCCTACATTTTAATTAGAAATGACTCTGCAGCTGCCCGGCCTCCTTCCCACAGTGTGTGCATGTCCGTCCTCGTCAGAAGTCCACCTCTCAGGCTCTTGCCCACCGCAGTCCTCCCTGGGTTCCAGGGACCTGGCTGATAACAGCAGGAAGAGCCTGGCAGGGGTCGGGGAGCCACAAGCCTCTATGCTGCTCTGTTCTGAAGGAAGGAACTGTCCCCAACTGTAGCCAAGCCTCAGACCTGAGCAGGTGAGTGCTAAGGTCACTCCCTGCGGGTACCTCAAGGGCAAGAGCGGCTGGGACCTTCCTCCTGGCCCTGGGGCACGACGGTGAGGACAGGTGGCCCCTCACTTCCCAATGAACGGCGGGATCCACAGGGCGCCGCTCCACCTGGTCCTAGCTGCACGTTCCTGGGACTTCCTGTCAGCAGATCTGCGGTCTTGACATCACCGATCCCCATGTTCTGTGGGGTCACTGACCTGGCACAGAACCTAAGAGTTCCTGTGGTGACTGTGGCCAGTGGGGAGGGTCCATGCTGAGTGGTTGGCTCCGTAAAAGGCCACGGCTGGGTGTGGATGCTCCAATACCCCCAGTTTTGCCCGGGATCTGTGTGGACCTGTTCTGGGGTCACTAGCCTGCCTTCGTGGACTTGGCCTTTCTGACCCGAGGACGGGGCGCAGGATGTGGGAGGGGCTCTGGGCCCTGTCCATCGGCCCCTGGGTCTCTCTGGCGCAGCGTTCCCACAGATCCCAGGTGAGGAGAGGGGGGCTGGAGACGGCTGCAGGTGAAGGTACCCGTAGGCCGGCCATCTGCTCCCCGTGGGAGACCAGCCAGTCTCCTGGAGCCATCTCCCCAGGGCTGCAGGAAGTTCTGCAGCTGGGACACTGGAACCGCAGACAGACACCGCGCTTCACCAAACCAAAGGTGCCCCCCCAAAGACCCCGCTCCCCCCGGTGCACTGCTCTGGGCTCCACTAGGGTTCCCTGAGTGTTGCTGCTCTCCAGGGGCTACCCTGTGCTGTGGGGCGCCACCAGGCCTTCCTGGGTCACCTGATGTCCTCTGGGGGTCTCTGGCCAGCCCTGAGTTCGCCTGCAGTAACTGCTGGCATCTCTGTGCTCCTCAGGTCTGGGTCTGACCTCTGTACAAGCCAAGACAACCCGGGCTACTGTGAGAAATGGCTGGGGCCAAGCCTGGAGGGCTGAGAGGCCTCACCCAGAGTGGAAGGATGAGGGAGAGGACTGGCTGCTTTCCAGCCTTTGCAGAAAACAAAGCTGCACCTGAAATAAGTGGGAAGTAGCTGGTGGGCCTGGGGGGCTTCCTGGAGGCAGCTGAGCACCGGCCCATCCGACAGGCAGAGTCCAAGGCCAGGCGCAGCCGTGGGAAGGCTCTGCACAGAGCCCCAGCACAAGCCCTAGCAGGAGAGAGGGCCTTGACATGGCCAGCCCGGCCAGGGGGGTGGGAGAGACGGACACCAACAGAAGGGGGAGGGCGAGGGCGGAGGGTGCGGGCCCATCTCGGCGGCTGCGGTTAGCAGGGCGCACGCTCATTAGGATGGCGCCATTGACACAGCCAGAAAAGGAGGGTGGGCAGCAGGTGCAGAAACTGAGCCCCTGGGCACCTCGGTGGGAACCAGAAGGGCGCAGCCACTGCCACACGGTGCCGTCCCCCATGTGGGTCCACACAGCGCCACAGAGCGGGCTCCGGAAGGGACCTGCACACCAGCAGCCTCACCACCGCCAAGGCTGGAAGCAGCGGCCCTGGCACCCGACAGACCCGGGAAAGAAAACGTCACCTGAGTGGACGCGGTGGCCAGGGCTGGAATCCCAGGCGGAGGCAGGGGGATCACAAGTTTGGGACCAGCCTCAGCAACTCAGCAAGGCCCCGGATCAGCATTTAAACAGGTGGAACGGGCCAGCTGTGGTGGTGTGTGCCTGAAGCCCTGCTCTGGGGAGGCTGAGCAGGGGGTGGCAAGTTACTGAGACAGTTTCCAACTGAGGATGGTTGTTAAAGGTCAGGGAGGTAGCGGAGGGTGGAGCCCCCTGGGCCCGACCCCCAGCACCGCTCAAAGAGAGTGGTGTACCCCTGACGGAGGAGCACTCAGCCTCACAGAGGGAATTCCGACACGGCTGCAGCGAGGACAAACTTCCAGGATGCTGTGACTTACGCCAGACACAAAGGGCCCAGTCCCTGGAGAGCCCTTTCACGTGACGCCCCAATAGTCTGATGTTCAGAAGAGACAGGAGGACGGGTGCCGGGCCGGCAGGGCACGGGGAGCCTGGAGCTGGCAGGTGGAGACGCACCCGGTGCGTGTGGATTAGTGCTCAGAGCTGCACGCCCAAAGCCAGCACGATGGCAGATGTCATGCCACCCGGGTTACTCTTACAGGAAAGGGCTCTTGTCCACACTGGTCCTCAGCCACACCAGGGCTGCTAACAAGGCGGCTGCAGGGAACGGAATTCAGGGCCCACATCATGTGGCCCTGGGTCCTCTGGTCACTCTGTGTTCCTGGCAGTAGCTGCTTCAGTTCCTGCCACCACTCTTGATGCGATGAGAGTGTCTGGGCCACAGGCCAAAGTGGCACAGAGGATGGGGACCATCTCCTCCGCTTCCCCGGACACTGCCAGGGCTCCTGACCCAGCTGGTCAGCCACGGGCCAGGGGCCAGCCAGGGTGTGTGCACAGGGCTTGGTGAAGGGCCTGCAGATGGGCCGAGCGGAGGACTCTGGGTCCTCACTAACAGACATGCAGGCCGCCCAGGGGTGAGGCCTCTCTGAAACGTCCTGTGGAATTCCAGCCTCTGGCCCCAGGACAGGGAGGTCACGACCACAGGCAGGCCTGCGCTCCCAGAGAGGCCTGGGCTTCCTCGGTGGCTGGGAACTGAGGCTGGAGGCTGGTGTGGTGCTGCTGAGTGGCGCTGGGCTGCCCCCTGGTGGAGTGGTGGAGCTGCCGCAGCTGGAGAGGCACTTCCACCGCCCTGTCCCCAGTTTCCGGCTTCAGGGTGGAGGTGCAGCATAGAGCTGGGTCCACTGGTGACCAGAGGCAGCATGGCCTATGGTAACTTGGGGAGAGACCTGCCTCTGGGGCCAGGATTCGGCTAGGGGAGCACAAAATCTTGGTGACTCCCCCAACTCTGCCATGCTGAGGGCTCTGTCCTGGCCACCAGCAGACACCACTTCCCTTTTGTGCTTGGGCAGAGGGTCAGGCCCTGGGGGGACCCAGCAGGGCAGTCTTCCCGGAAGCTCAGGGCCTGCGGCACTGGGCTGTGGCCAAGGCCCTGTGCTGAGGCCAAGGGCTGCGCCGTCACTTCCTAGTTTGGGAGACGTCCTGAGCCTCCGTTTCTCCATCTATAAATCAGGGCGATAGCCTGTCACAGAGGAGCCGAGGCCGACACGGTGAGGAGCTGAGCAGGGAACTGTCACGGAGCAGCCACACCAGACACCCTGACCCACAGCCGTTGGGCAGGTGGGGTGCAGGGAGGAGGTCTTAGTGGGGTCCTGGCTCTGCGCTCTGCCATGGCGCCTGAGTCAAGCCACATGTGGGAACGCTGGTCCTGAGCAATGGCCACGTGGCCCCTGCTGGGGGAGAAGATGTGGCTTCCTCCCAGACTTCCATGTCCCACAGGCAGCCAGTGAGGACCACTGTCCGAGCTCCTGTGGCTAGCCACCTCCAGCAGAACCGACCTCTTCGCAGCTCTGACGGGAGTTCAACCACCAGGGTCACCGGCCAGGAACGAGGCCTTCCTCAGGGGCCTGGCACCTCTCAGCTGGGGCTGGAGCTGTCCAGAGGCCTGAACTCGCCTCCTTCCTGCTGAGACTGTGGGACGCTCAGGGGACCCCTCAGCCAGTGCAGTCACCATCGCTGCCATCACCCAGTGCAGCGGTGCTGGGCTCCCAGGCCCTGATCCGGCTGGCGCTTCACGACCAACACGGTGACAGCTCCAGCTGTGAGAAGCCCCAGCACCGCCCTCCTGGCTCCCAATTCCCACTGCAAGGAGCTCACCCTGCAGTCAGGCCCCGGGGCGGCAGGCTAATGCCACCAGACCTGAGGGCCCTGGGACAGCAGGATGACACCACCCATCCTGGAGGGCCCTGGGACAGCAGGCAATGCCCCCATCCTGGAGGATCCCGGGTCAGCAGGTCAAAGTCACCCCATCCTGGGGGGCCCTGGGACAGCAGACCAACGCCACCCCATCCTGGAGGGCCCCGGGTCAGCAGGTCAAAGTCACCCCATCCTGGAGGGCCCTGCAGCAGCAGGTCAAAGCCACCCCATCCTGGAGGTGCCTTGGGGACACTCTTGCATCGCTATTTTGGTGTTGTTCTTTGCCCTTTTCCTGGTCAGTGATTCTTTCATTGCACTTCCTCTGGTGACAGTTCCAGAGTGGCTTCCTCTCCTGCTGCATCTGGAGCAGGTACCTTCTCCTCCCACGCTCAGGCCAGGAACCCACCAGTCCTCCTTGTGTCTCTTCCTGCCTGATGCCCACCTGTCAGTGAGCGCCACACCTGCCGGCCGCGCCCTGCAGGCCGGTTCCTGCTTCCTGAAGAGTGTGCAGGGCCCCCTCGCCTGTCAGTGTCTACACGAGAGCCAGAGATGAGAGGGGCTTCGTGACGGGCGGGCGGCTGTGATGCGGGAGGGAAGCCCCACTCCCCCGAGGCTCTGGGACAGCAGGATGCCCGGGCCCTGACTGCTCTTGACCTTGCCCTCTTTCTGCGTGTTAGTCTCTCTGCCCTTGCTGCTCCACGGCCTGGCAGGCTCTGCCCTTCCGTCTCTAGGTGGCAGCTCGTCCACCTCCCGGCCTCAGCTCCAAGGCTGGTCCCTCTGGGAGGGCCCCCAGGGCAGGTGTCTGTGCCCGGCTCAGCGGAGGACTCACCGGCTGCTGGTGCCAACAGCACCCCAAGCTGGCCCCTGCTTGCTCTGCTCCTCATGGTGAAAGCCATGGCGGGGTCCTGGGAAGGTCTCCCTACCTGCCTAGCTCTCCACCTGCTTCCTCAGAGCCTGAAGTCCCCGGAGGGAGGGGACCACGCGAGCCTCACTCCTGAGGAGAGGGTGGGGCTCCTGCCTGGATATGCAGGGGGCCTGCTGGACCCAGGTGTCTCTCATCAGCATGCTTTATGTGACCAGAAGTGACTCTCTCCTCTACAGGGCACAGTGTCATGGTCCTCCGTGACTCCAGGAGGTGGCCAAGCTGGTGCCAAGGCCTCTAGGGCCAGGTGTCAGCTGAACACCCAAACTCAGCTCAACCAAATCACCCTCACTGAGCTTCAGTTTTCTCATCAGTGCCTGCCCCAGGGAGTCTTCAAGGGACCAGCGTCCACCCCATGGCAGGACTCGCTGGAGTTCAGATCAGGCTGAGAAGCAGCAGGCACTGGAGCAGGCTCTGCAGACAGACCGAAGCTGCCAGGTGGGGAGGGTGGGGTCTCCCTTGGCAGCAGGAAAGAAGGGCGCCCTCCCCAGGGCCTGGTCAGGGGGTGGCCCCAGCGTGGGCTGCGGGATGCGCCGCAGAGCAGGCCAGCCTTTCCTGGAAGCGCAGGCGCCTCCTCTGGGTCCAGCTGCAGAGGGGCCCTGCGTCCACGGGGCTCTCAGGGCTCCTGGGTGGGGGGCCTTGTGCTGACCGACTGGCTTTCTCATTCGCCTGTCTTGGCACAAGGCCTGTCCAGCTGAGGACGCTGTTGTGGAGGAGCCTTGCCCCTGTGTGTCACCTGGAGGGTGCCGCCAGGTCCAGCAGCCTGCTCCCTGAGGAGCTGCCCCGCCACCCAGCCGCCCACCTCCCCTGTGGGTGGTGAGCGGATACCTCATAGGTGGATCCGTCAGCGCAGTGCAGCACCCCGTGTCCCTGACGCCGGTCCTGGACCCAGTCCCCGTCATACTTATCACCGTTCCTGAGGGGCACAGCACAGGGCCCTCAGCAGGCAGCCAGGTGGCGGCTGTGACTCAGACCTGCTCCTCCCACTGGGCTCAGCACGCACCACCCGGACCAGGGCAAAAATCGGCCCGAACAGATGGCCTGCGGGTCCTGCCTCCCCAGGGCCAGCTCAGGAGGGCCGGAGTCGGGCAGGACGTGTCTGCCTGACTCTGCAGGACCCGCTTCCAGAGCAGGCCGGGCTCCACACCCAGCGTGCTCGGCTCCTGCCGCCTGACGGGGAAAGGGTGGAAGAAACAGGAGAGGGCCGGGCGCAGGGCGGGTGGAGTGAGAACGGCTCTGGGACATGGCATTCAGGCCCCAGGCCTCATATCCTCGCCTGGAGGGGTGGCTGTGCCAGGAGGCACCCCTCATCAAACCCGGGTGGCCTGGGGGGAGGCCACCTCCCCAGCCCACTGGCCCACCAGGTGCTTTTAACTTTGTTGAGTTGTAGACGGACAGAACGCTTTCCTTTCATTTACTTATTTACTTATTTCTATGTGGTCTGAGGATGGGACCCAGGGCCTCCCACGGGCCAGGCGAGCGCTGGCCCACTGAGCCCCAGCCCCAGCCCACCAGGCATTTTAGTTGGGGGGGCTGACTTTTTCTACTAAACACACAACCCGTTCGAATGAGGAGAGGGCAGGGTGCGGCTCAGCGCTTCCTACACGTGCAGGCCCTGGTCCACTCCAGCACCACAAGAGGAAGAAAAGAGAGGATTCACAAAGTGACCCTGGGCCAGCGTTCCAGGACTGGACGCCCATGGCCTGGGGCTCTGCAGAACCCACCCCACCCAGGGGCACCCCTGCTCTGGCTCCGCATGGCCCACACCGAGGCCCATACTCACTTAAAGAGCATCTGTCCCCGGCCATGCCTTCTGTTGTCATGGAACGACCCCTCGTACTCCTGTCCTTCCCCGTCCACCAGAAACCCCCGTCCTAGGAAGGAACCAAAAGACACAAGTGTACTGCTGCCTCCTGCCAGGGATGGCCTGCTCCTGGCTCTTGGGGTGACTGCCTTCCAGAGGGACTCTGCCTGCAGACCCGCGGTGGCCCTCCCTGGCAGAGAGGCCAGCAGGAAGGGGTAAGCTGAGGGGAAGGCTGGGGTTCCGTGACCCTGCACCCAGGAGCCAGGCTGTCCTTCCAGGCTGGGCTACACAGGGGTCACAGGCACTGCCTGGACAGGAATAGCAAATGTGAGTTTGCCACTAGTGGGCTGACCCACAGGCCATGAGCCCAGCTCCAAGAGGCTGAGGGAGGGCTCTCTCGGAGGCTTCCAGACCCAGCGACTGAGGTGGAGTTAGCTGAGGAGCGCCGGGTGTGTTTGAAGTCTGCGCACGCTGGCTGGTGGCCTCAGGAACTTGTCAGCACTTCACATCTGGACACAGGCATGGAACACAGCCAGCCTGGGAAGAAGGAAGCCACCCCTATAGCGGAGGTGGCCCTGCCCGCTCGACTCCTTTCCAGATGTAGCCAGTCCTTCCACCAGTGGCTGGGCAAAGGGACAGGACCCTTCGAACCTGCCTCCTGACTTGCTCTGGCCAACAGACTGAGAAAGGGGCCGCTAGGCCCTGGGAGGGCCTGCAGTCTCCCCTGGAAGTCCTGAGACATGGAACCTTGGGCAGTGCCAGGCCTGCTGAGCTGTGGCTGCAGGCCTGGGGCAGCTCCAGGTGAGACCAGAGGGCCTGCCCCGTGGGCCCTAGGCCAACCTGAGGACCACAGGAGCCTGAGCAAGTGACCCCAGTGTTGGGCATGAGCTAGGGGCAGCAGACAGCTGAGGTATGACTAGTGTCACTGGACACAGCGGTGGGGCTTAGCATGCGGACCTACGCCGGATGTGGTCTGGGAGCAGAGATGAGGGCATGACCCTGCCCCCAGGGCCCCCACCTCCTTTTCCAAGCTCTAAAGCCAGACAAGCTGAGTTAGTGACTCCCATGCCAGAGTGGGCTTCTGGCTCCAGCCCCCCGCAGCACCCTGTGCACACCAGACCTGCCCTCAGGCCATGAGAGAGCTCCCCTTCATAGTGGCCTCCGGCTTTATACTTCATGACGCCATGTCCTTGAGGCTCTCCCAAAATAAAGTGTCCAGAATAGGTGTTTCCTGGGTAGACAACAGGAAGAAGTCAGTGCCATGTCCTGCATGTCCTCTCCCCTGACCAGTGTGGTGGCAGGGGCCATTTCAGAGTGGACATCCCTGTCTCTCACTCCTCACATGGTTCATGGGGGACAAACAGGACGACCCGGGCCTGGTCCTCCCTGCCTTGGGGCCTGCTGCTGTTCCAGGTGACCTTCCCTGTGGGCACTGGGGTCACGGTGTGGGTGAGACTTGTCCCCAGGCCCTCTAAAAACAACTGGAAGCAGAGCCTGAGAGAAGAGTCCCCTTGAGCCCCCGCTGAGCCCCCGCACCCACTGCCTGTGGGCTCTGAGGTCCCTGGAGCTCCCTGCCACGGGGCACGGAAGCCAAGAGCAGTGTTCCCATCCGGGACACAATGTGGTTGAAACGTCCTTAACAAAAAAGGAAACTGCAGCTGCAGGATCATCTTTTTCCTGACAGTCTCCCGATGTTGCCCAGGCTGGCCTCCAGCTCTTGAGTGCAAGTCAGGTGAGCCTCCAGCCTCAGCCTTTTGCAGAGAGGGGACAATAGCCCAGTGCCACCAGCACTGGCTCTGTGATGACGAATCTTTCCAGCTCATGTCTGGCAAGGTGGGCACACAGCCCCGACTGAGGTGTCCTCACTGGACCAGGTTCCGCCTGGGCACAGAGGCTATCTTTGCCGCTGGTATGCTGTGGTCACACTGCTGTCCCAAGCTGGGGAAACTGGGGCCTCTTGTTTCCTCACAACACCTGTGTCCAGAAGCAGGGGACCAACCTATGCCTGAGAGCGCCTGGGAAAGGAGGCCACACTGTTCCTCCGCACTCACCTGACCAGGCCCAGTACCGGCATCCGAGCCCTGTGATCTCGCCATCCGCAAACTCGCCCTCATAGTAACTTCCATCATTAAACAGCAGCTTCCCATGACCTGGGGAGGACCACGGAAAGTCAGGGACCCGGTCCCCACTGCCAACGAGCCCCAACTCGCCAGCCTCGTCTCAGAGTAAGGGTGGCGACACCTAACCCCCAGATCTCTCTGGCCCCGTCACATGTCCACTGTGTGCTCTTTGCCAGTCGCCCACGTCCTCCACATTTATCTCCAGAATCCTCCACCAGGAGCCAGAGGCAGCAGCACTGCAAGCTTGAGGCCAGCCTGGGCAACTCAAAATAAAAATGTGGGGCTGGGGTGTGGCTCCGTGACAGGGCGCTCGCCTACCATGCATGAGGCACTGGGTTCGATCCCCAGCACCACATTAAAAAACTAAATAAACAAAATAAAGGTATTGTGTCCATCCATGACTAAAAATATTAAAAAAAAAATGTAAAGAGGGCTGGGTGGAGCACAGTGGCAGAGCACCTGCCTAGCATGCAGGACGAGGTCCTTGGTTTCATCACCAGCACCAAAAAAAAAAAAAAAAATACAGTTCTCAAAACATCTAGTGACTGGAGTGCTCTGCTGTGTTCCTCAGCACTCTGCATTGGCTGGAAGGACCACAGAGGCCCAGAAGTGCACATGTTCCTATCTCCCTCCCAGAGGGACGCAGGCCAGGAGTGACTGGGGGCAACCCCCCACGCAGTCTGGGTAGGAGCTTCCACACCCTGGGTGTGGCAAGCACCAAGTAAAAGCTGAATGTCGAGATGGAAGAGCAGAAGCCAGCAGATGTGGCCAGCCCAGCCTCCAGGGGAACACAGGGAGGACGTGGGCAGGTGGGACCCAGCGACAAACAGCAGATGCTGGGGAGTCCAGACCCCAAACACTCACAGCACTTGCTATTGCATGTAGGGTATTTCAGGGGGTTTCACTTGAGGCTTTCTTTCCTCTATTCCTCTATAAAAGTAGGTCATCTCTTTATAATCAGGAAACAACCTTAAGGCACGTTTTCACTCTGGAAAAGATCAGCTAGCTAAGACTCCGGGGAGGACTTCCAAGCTGCCACTTCCTTTGCTGAAAGTGCCCCAAGGCTTGCCAGGGTGGGGGTGGGAGCGGCTCCCTGGGTGCCTGTTGCTCCTCCCAGCCTGGCCAGTGGCTGCCAGCTGATGGGGGTAGCACCAGGGTACTGTGAGCCGGAGCAATGTGAAAGGGACTTACTCAGCACCAGCATGAGCCAGAGGAGGCTGGGACCGGCTGCTGGTATGTCCCAGGTCATCCTTGTACGGGGCCATGGCCCACCCCAAACTCCCCAGGAAGCTGGCTGCACCTGTGTGTGGGGTTTCCTACCGTGTATCTTCCCCTCTTTCCATTCTCCTTCATATCGAAAGAAAGAATTTGGGTATACGTAGACACCATAACCTGAACATTGAGAAGAAAAAGAGCATAAGTGATGACCTGGCACTAAGTGATATTAGCAGACACCTGAAGGTGGACAGCTCTGGGCTCTGGAGGAGGTGTCTGTACGCTGTTGGCCTTTCAAGGAGTCTGTCCACTTCGCCTGGGTTAACTGCTGAAAGGCTGTGTGAGGTTCAGCTTCCTGCTTACTATGGACGGACCATGGATCCTTAGTGTGGAGAAGACAGGACATGGAGAGCAGGGCCAGGGCCAAACAAGCGGGCCCTAGGGAGTCCCCATGTCTCAGGGGTGTTGGTGGGGGTTGGGAAGGACTGACCTGGCTAGCCGGGGGAAGGCAGGAAGGTAGGGATGCAGTGTGAGAGCACAGAGGCCCTTCTGGGACCTTCAGTGGTCCGGACAAAATCCGGACTTACACCTAAGGAGGCCTGGCCAGCCTCCTCTCTGTCCATTCAGCTTTGGGCACCATCCCCACTCCCAACTCTGGGTGGAGCGCCCGCCGCCCGCCCAGGCAGGGGCGAACCCCCAGCTCTGGCTGTGCGCTGGTCTCCGGCCAGTTTCCACCTCACGACCCGCGCAGACTCTGGGTTCAAGCTGGTCTTGCTTCTCCCGGCTTGGGGTCAACCCCTATTAGAGTCTGCATCTCGCGGCCTACGTTTCCAGGGCCCCGCGTCGGGTGGGAGGTGGGGGGCCTTGCGCGCCCGCCCGGCTCGGCCTCGGCTGCGCGGCGCCCACCGGTGCAGCCCCGCCGCCCGCGAGCCCACAGCTTCGCCACCCTGGTGTCTGGGCGGCTGGCAGCGGGTTCAGACCCTGGCAGCCGCGAGCTCCGGGGCTCTTGGGCCTCGTCCTCGCAGAGGGGGTATGCTCCCGACGCGGCGCAGTCCGTACCGTTCCGTGGAGGCCGCCCGGGAGGATCCCGTTGCTGAGGGAGCGAAGCCGGGCTGCTCTCGTTGGACGCCGCCATCTTGCTGCCAGAGCTTCACTAGCAACCAGCCACGCCGTCTGCCATTGGCCTCGGGTCGTTAGGGGGCGTGGCCTCGGCCAGTCCGGGCTATAGAAATCTCCGGAGCGGAACATTCGGACCGGAGCCCGCGGACGCCACTGCGCCTGTGCAGCGCGGCGACTTCCGCCAGCCCGCTCCTTCCGCCGAGGGAACCGCTCGCCAACGGCCGCGGTGTCCGCACCGGAAGCGGAAATGGTTGGAGCTCCTGGCCCCGCCCCGCGGCCATCTTGGAGGCCGGAGGCGGCGCCGCAGGACGGAGCGGAAGTTCCCGTGCAGCTTCCCGGAGCCCGAGTGAGCGCCGGCGGCAGTCCTGCCCGCCGTCCTCCTTCTGCGGCCGTGAGGGAGACCGCGGCTCGGCCGCAGCGGAGCTGCGAGGTGCCGGGGGTGGGCTGGTGGCGCGGGGCGGCCGGGCGGCGCCGCCTCCGCCTCCCTCGGGCTGTCAAGGCTGCGGGCGGGCGGGGCCAGGGAGGGTCAGCCGGGCCGAGCGGGGACTGGCCGAGCCCCGGGAGGACCCGCGCAGAGACTGGCCGAACCCCGGGAGGAGTCGCGCGGAGACTGGCCGAGCCCCAGGAGGGACCGCGCGGAGACTGGCCGAGTCCCGGGAGGAGCTGACCGAGCCCCAGGGAGGGACCCGCGCGGAGACTGGCCGACCCCGGGAGCGGGCCGCGGTCCTGCCCTCCTCGGCCGCTTCTTTTCCCCCACTGGGAGGGGCTTCTGGGGAGAGTGGCCTGTCGCCGCCCGCACAGTTGGAGTTGGGATGGTTTGTGGCGGGTGACCGCTTCCCCAATACCTGTTCGCGCGAGGCAGAAGACGGTGCTGAAGGGGCTCAGGGAAGCCCTGTGTCGGCCAGGAGCGTTTGGTGGTAGTGGTTGGGGCTGAGCGTGAGGGCTTGAGTCCTGCAGGTGACTGCCCGTCGGTGTCCTCTGATGGAGTCAGTGTTTGCTTCCTAGGCAGGGTCTTAGAGTCCAGAGGGCTGCCTTCGTCCCGAGAACATTCAGTGGCACTTGTTCCTTTTCAGAGGGGAGGCTGGCTATTTGTCCTGGCACTGCTCAGTTTTAATTGGGTTGACTTTCCATTTCGTGGTAAAATGGAATTTTCCCATAAGTGAGTAAAGTGTCCTCAGTAATTGAGACTGAGCCAGTGCCCGTCATGATGTTAACAGGTGACTGGAGTGCAGGTAGGGGTATAAAGGCCAGATGGGATCTAGGTGCCCAGCCTGGAACGCGGCCTTGGAATAACCAAGAGTAGGGACAAGAAGAGTATTCCAGGGAGAGAATAGCACAGGGGCTCGCATGGTGCCTGGAGTCAGTGACCATTTCTTGTCCAGGAGGAATTGACCCCAGAGGCTAGGCAGAGGGCTTCTTTCTGTGCAGTTCCTAGTTTAGGAGTGATGGATCATAGAAACTAGCCAACTAATGGGTTCTAGAACAAGGCACATGGAGAACATTCTCTACAGTTTCTGGTGGGTACTTAGTTGTCTCTCCCTGGAATGGTTTTTGTCTCGTTTTTTTTGAGTGTAAAGCAATTACATTGAACAGGTAATTGGTTGACTTTCTTTTATGTAATGGGCACTTCCAGGTGGTAAGGCCCTGCTGTGACCCAGACAGGGGCCTCCTCAGGAGCTTGCACTGTAGTGGGAGGAGATTGAAAAATAAACTAAAAGGCATCAGAAACAATTGCTGCACAAAATAAAAACATTAGGGACTGGTGGTCAGTTTGGACAACAGTCAGGGCTCTCTGAGGAGGAGGTGACCTTTACACTGAGCAGAAGGAAGAGAATTGCAGACAGAACAGCTGGTGTGAGGGCTGCCCTAATCCAGGAACTAGTCTGACGTGTTTGCGGGGCTGGCACACGGATGGTGCCAGGCTTGCAGGCTCTCCATGCGCTGCCACGAGCTCCTTGGGAAGCCTGGGCATAGGGTGCCACAAGTGCTGTGACCATCCTGCAGATCCAGCCCCACACATTCTTCGGTGGCTCAGTCAGGTCCTGCTGCTGGGAAGTGCAGTGCTGGTTGTACTCCAAAGTTCACATTCTTGATCATGTTACAGTGCCACTCGCATGTCATTGGCAGCAGGTTCAGTTGAGATGTGGAGTCATGGCTGAGGTGCAGCTCAGTGGCAGAGAACTTGCCTAGCACGTGTGGGGCCCTGGCTCCATCCCCAGCACAGGAAAAAAAGGTGTAAAGTCATGTTTTCATATGTATGTTTGTTAGATAGTCAGTTTGTGACTAATGCATGTTTTAGTGAGTTTTTCACATCAGCCTGTAGAGTAAAAAGTTTTAAGTAGTTAGCTTCTAGTACATACTTTAATGGGATAGCCAGGTATTTTGTTTCTAATATTACTTTTGGCACTTCAATTCACACAAAAGTGTTTTTTCAGTAAACAATTGGTTAGAGTAAAATGAGGAAAAGTTTGAAAGCTCTACATGATGAAGACTATGAGTGAAGTAGCTTTCTGCAGGCTGGGCTTTGGTGTAAGGAGGGTGGTCAGTCTAGATGTGCGTGTACTGTAGCTTTTATTTAAACTGGGAACCCCTCTGGTGAAGTGTAAAGATGCTCTTCCCAGAAGGGATCGGGAGGACTTGGGAGCCATAATGAGCTTTTAGTTAAATTGTGTGTCTTTGGTTTACAAGTCTCTCCTGACTAAAGGGCATTTCTTAGACAGCTCTGGCACTGTGCTCTTGGGTCCTGGAAATGCTTACATGCTAAAGACTGGACACTGTGGCCTATTCAGCTGCAAGCCTGTGTTTAAGTTGTGATTAGAAAGCTGTCCACTCAAGACCTAGGGACTCATCAGGTGGCTTGTTGACTTCCACTTCAGAAGGAGGGTTTTCCCAGTGCTCACAGTGAAGATGTGGTTAGAAGGTTTTGGACTTAGGCAGGTGTGGGTTCTGGTTCCAGCCCCATTGCACATGGCTGATTGCTGGGGACAGCACCCTGGCCTTTGTGAGCCTGTTCTCTCTTCTGTGAGTGGGAGCAGTAACAGTAACCTCAAGGCTTGCTGTGGAATGAAGATTGTCCTTGTGTCTGGTGCTTAATAGGGCTTCATTTTGCAGATGGGAAACGGGCTGGCTAAGTGGCCAGGGGGTCTGTTGAGGACCTTTTCTGCTCAACATAAGTGGAACTTAAGCCTGACAGTGGAATCTGTTTGTCCTCTTCACTGTCATGATAGTTGCAGAGGGAGTTGGGCAGTTGTCACCCACAGATTTGGGTGGGGGGTGAGCCCTGCCTTCCCTATCTCAGGGCCCACAAGTGCTTTGTCTTTAAAGTGGGAGGGTCCCAGTTATTTAGCAGTGTCTCTTGAAGAGTGGTGGACCTCTGAGTCCATGCTCAGGAACCAGGTGTAAGGCTGGGCTCTAGGCCTGCTCAGGAGCAGAGTTGTGGCATGACCTTGGACTTCTTTGTGAAATGTGGATAATGATGCCCCTTCTCTCAGCCATGTGGGAATTAAGTGGGACAATGTGAGGACCTGGGTTTTGGCACCTGGGTTCTCAACAGGTGAATTCTGCCTGGGATCACAACAGCATGTCAAGAGTCATGAGCAGATAGGATTACTTCCAGTTTTCAGATAAGAAACTGGGACACAGATAGATGGGCTACCTGTGAGTCCTGGATGACATCTTTGAGTTGATGGAGGATAAACCCAGGACAGGCCATAGAGAAGACAGGGTGCTTGCGGGAGGCTGGGGATCCTAGAGGAAGAAGTACCTGGAGGGTACTTCCTGTGGACTCACCAGGAGACTCCAAGCTCAACAGGTTAGGGTGGACAGCACTCCTGGAGAGAGAAGGGTTGGGGAGAGAGATTGTGGTGCTTGCAGTAGAAAACAGTTCTCCAGTGCTGCTCAGCACATCAGCTTGCTCTGTCCTTTTCTCCACCAGAGCTTGTCACCTACTTGTTTCTTTGTCCCGTATAATTCAGTGTAAAAACACAAAGAAGTGGTTTGGATGAAATACTGAGTATGGGAAAACCTTGACAGATTGGTCAAAAATTTTCAAATCTTTGACTGCTTTTTATTTGATTTAATAGTATTTTGTGTTTTTCTAGTTACAGAATGTCTGAAGGGGACAGTGTTGGAGATTCAGTCCATGGGAAGCCATCAGTGGTGTACAGATTTTTCACACGACTCGGACAGGTTGGTGCATTTGTAGATCAGTGTAAATATTTGGAAGAGAAGTTTTGGCTCCTGACACATCCTCAAGCGTGTGAGTTTGCTGCATTGGTGAGGAGAGCTAACTACTAGCTGGCCCTACCTGACACTGTGCTCTATGCTGGGCTCTGCTCTCCTGTGAACTCTTGCTTGCATGTTTTCCAGAAAGGCCTGGTAGAGGAGAGTCCACGTGCTGGCTGGGGGCCACATGTGATCTTGGCCACATGGGCCACATGTATGTGTTTTTTTTTTTTGTGGTGCTGGGGATGGAGCTGGGGCCTTGTGCATGTGAGGCAGGTGCTCTAGCCCTGAGCTACACTCCCAGCCCTTTTTAATTTTCTTTTTAGCAACTTTTAAAAATGCTCTGCAGATATGGCTGGTGGCCTTTGCTGTGCTCTTGCTGGTCCTCTTCTGCCACCCACATCTAGTTTTCCCTGCAGGCCTCACCTTCTTGGCCTGCGCATGGCTATTGGGTGCTGCGTCCTTAGCACTGGCCTAGGTGGATGTGGGCCACCATGCTGTGGCTGTCTGGGCTGCTTGGTGGAGTGGTGGGGTTGGAGCTATTGGAACACTTCGTGCTTGAACTTGAGTGTAGAAGTCTAATTCAGTGAACACTTTTTTTTTTTTTAATTTTAAATATTTTATTTTTTAGTTTTTGGCGGATACAACATCGTTGTTTGTATGTGGTGCTGAGGATTGAACCCGGGTCGCACGCATGCCAGGCGAGCGCGCTACCGCTTGAGCCACATCCCCAGCCCCTAGTGAACACTTTTTGATGCTGATTCTTTTAACTCAATAAAAAATTTACCAACTTTTTTTTTTTTTGGTACTGGGGATTGAATCCAGGGGCACTCACTGAGCCACATTCCCAGGCCTTTTTTGTATTTTATTTAGAGACAGGGTCTCATTGAGTTGCTTAGGGTCTTGCTAAGTTGCTGAGGCTGGCAGTGAACTCGAGATCCTGCCTTAGCCTACTGAGCTGCTGGAATTACAGGCATGTACCACCACTCCTGACAAATTTATCAACTTTTAAAGTAGTATACGGCAAACTATTTAATTAATGAATCTGGGTGATGAATGTGCGTGGTCTCATTTTATGATTCTTTGAAAATTTTCACAATTTAAATTTTAAAATTAAAATAAACGTGTATGTGTATGAAAAATGAAGAGCTCCCTTAGTAACGTCCACAGCTGCCTTGGTGCACATCACATGTGAGCTCTGGCTGCTGTGGTCAGGCTGTGGCTGGCCCCTTGTGAGTGAAGGCAGGACCAACCTGGGGTTGCTGGACCAGTGGGAGATTCCAGTACCTTAGGAGACGCCCATGGGAGGAGCAGGCTTTGGGTCAGGACTTGGGTTGTGAAACCTGTTGTATGGGATGGTGACTTCAAGATGGGTGCCTTCTCCTTTTCAGTTGATGTCCTTTTAATTGGGGTGAAATTGGTCTCACCCATAATGAAATCTTTGTGCTAATGCCGCAGTACTATCTTCTAATTTTGGTTGTTTTATAGTATTTTTGTTGAGGAGGTGAACCACTTTAGGAATTATTGTAAATTTTGAATTGTCACTGCTTTGTGCTGACATGTATATTTATTGCTGTTTTAATGAACGCTTTTGAAAAAATTTTTTAAAAATATTTATTTTTTAGTGTAGATGGACACAGCACAATGCCTTTGTTTTTATGTGGTGCTGAGGATCGAACCTGGCTTCCGCCTGTGCTAGGCGAGCGCTTTACCGCTGAGCCACAATCCTAGCCCCTCTTTTGAAAATTTAAAACTAATTCTAGCTGGGTATGATGTCATGTGCCTGTAATCCCATATTTTGGGGAGGATCACAAGTTTGAGGCCAACTTAGTGAGACTCTGTCTCAAAGTAAAATTTGAAACAAGGGCTGGGGATGTAACTCAGTTACAGAGCACTGGCCTAGCATGTGTGAGGACCTGGGTTCCTTTTTCAGTATAGCCAAAAATAAAAACAACTATAGTGAGAAGTACACTTTGTAGCAAAGTTGTTGTGAGAGTTCCAGGGTGGACCTAATGCTGTTTAACCCTTGTCTCTTTAGATTTATCAGTCCTGGCTGGACAAGTCCACACCTTACACGGCTGTGCGGTGGGTGGTGACACTGGGCTTGAGCTTTGTCTACATGATTAGAGTTTACCTGCTACAGGTAGGTATGGACTCTTATATCGGATGTGGTGTTGGTTGGGACATTGGTGATCCAGTATCGAGAAGGAAACAATCTATAATAAGCACTTTTCAGTTCAGCACCAATGTACGAAGAATTTCAGTGACTGTCTTAATTTTTAAAGAGGATTGTTTATGATTCACCTTGCTTGTCTCATTCTGTAGCTTGAGTTCCCAGTGCACAGGCCAGTCTTGACCTCTGCCTGTGTTCTGCCCTTGAGTGACCTGCTGTGGATCATGGGCTTTCTCATCCCCTTATCCTGTCATCCCCCCGCCCCCCCCCCCCCCCCCCCCCGCCTGAACCTCAGGCACAGATAACGTTCTGTGGCAGATACCTCATTTGTCGGTGAAGACGTGGGCATTTGCAGGTTTGAGCTGTTTGATGATGCCTTTTATGAGGCCGAAGAGCCGAGTGAGTTCGCTGTGGTCTGTGGAGTGAGTGGTGTGGCAGCCTGAGGCAGGTCTGCTCATGCCTGGGCTGCCAGTGGACAACCCCAGGGCAGGTGCAGCCACTTGTTGTTCCCTAATGAGCACCTGTCCTCAGGGACTCCTTGCACACCTGGAGAGGAGACTGTTTCTTATTTGTAGGCTTGGAGGTTGCACAGGTTAAAAGCCTTTTCTCCAGAGTTCCAGAAGAGATGTCCTCATTTAAAGCACACCTTCCTTCCTGCTACCTTCTCGGACTTGGGAGGTTGTCAGCCCATGAATGGACAGGTTTATTGGACTCAACCATGTGTCTGGAGCGATGTGAAATTCTCAAATTAAGTATAAGCTGGGTGTGATCCCAGTGACTCAGGAGGCAGAGGCAGGAGGATCTAATCTTGAGGCCAGCCTCAGCAACTTAATGAGGCCATGTCTCAAAAAGTAAAAAGGACTAGTGGTATGGCTCAGTGGTGCAGCAGCCTAGGTTCATTCTCCAGTACCAAGAAAACAAAACACCAGGGCTGGGGCTGTGTCTCAGTGGTAGAGTGTTCACCTGGCACACAGGAGCACTGGGTTCAATCCTCAGCACCACATAAATGTAAAATAAAGATATTGTGCCCACCTAAAACTAATAAATAAATGTTTAAAAAAAAAAAAAAGATAACAAACATTGAATGTAGAGCTTGAGTTTTGTTCTCGTTCATCGTTTGTTCCTGTGAGTGAACCAACTTGGATTGGTATGAAGGTGGTGGCATTTCTTATATATCATAGCAGAACCCAGTCTGTACAGAATGTCTGGAATTGGTGTTGATTTTTAAAAAATTGGAACTTGGCCCATTCACTAATGGAAAGACTGGCCCAGCAGCCTTGAGTTAGGGGTGTGGTGGTGGTGCGGGGGCGGGGGGCAGCACACAAAGGTTAGTTCCACTCTGTTCAGAGCCAGATTTGTGTCTGATCTGGTGGCCCTCAAGGCTTGGCCCTACATGTGGTTATACTTTGCATTAAGGGGATTTTTCATATCTACTTTGTAGTTGTCTGATTTAAAACTTTTCTGCAGAAAGATTTCCTCTTGTTTATGAAAAAGTGCAGGCTTTACAGTTTCAGACATTTGAATTTTCTAAAGTTTTTTTTTGAGAGAGAGAGAATTTTTTAATATTTTTAGTTTTCGGCAAATACAACATCTTTGTTTGTATGTGGTGCTGAGGATCGAACCCGGGCCGCACGCATGCCAGGCAAGCGTGCTACCGCTTGAGCCACATCCCCAGCCCTAAGAAGTTCAGGCTTTGAAGACTGAGAATACAGTTATAGTATTCAACAGGAGGAGCTTGGTGCTTCAGTGTGTTGCACGTAGGGCCTGCCATAGGTTCTCAGTTCTTGGCATCTCTAAGGAAGGCTTGGCTCAGAAATTTCTGTAACCCTCGTCCTCAACAGATGTCCTCATGTTCTGGTCCTGGGAACCTGCAGGCAGGCACTACTTATCCATCAGAGGAGCACCAGCCACCTTGTCTTTGCTACCAGCTGAGATTATGTCTTGGGTCTCATGTGAATCTGCTCCCCGCGGGGCTTATGGCCAGGAGTGCAGGCCAGCGTCCCCTGGGGTGTCAGGCCACACCCCAGCCCCATGGTGTACGTCAGGCCTGTGATTTTTGAGGAAAGCCTCCTTTTCTGTTGCACTTCTGGTTGGGAACCCTTGGCTGCAGGTGTCACGTGCATCTAGTGGGATACTTGAAGGAGTTTGCTGCCTGGACCCTGGGTCATCATATTAGTCTCAAGACCCACAGAGTAATTTGAGGTAAATGGTCACCATGGACATTTCCATTGTCACTTAAGCTGGCGTCTCTTGCTGTTTCCAGGTTAGTCCAGGTTAAGGGGCACAGGCATAGTGAAGCACTTCGGGCTGCGCGGGTGGGCTGCTCACTAACGCTGTGCTTCCTTCTCTTCCAGGGTTGGTACATCGTGACCTACGCCCTGGGAATCTACCATCTAAATCTTTTCATAGCGTTCCTTTCTCCCAAAGTGGACCCTTCCTTAATGGAAGACTCAGGTAAAGCAGAGGCCATCCACAGTGCTGTGTGGGCAGTGGGTGCCTCTGTGCCTTCCTGGGGAGGCCGCTCGCACTCCAGGGACGCGCAGGGCTGTGCTCCAGGTACTTGCACGTACCTGTGGTAGCCGGGCTAGCATGAGCACTCTCAGCCTTCCTACAGCCTTGTCGGGGTGTTCACTGATGTCCCCATTTTATGGATGAGGAGACTGAGGCATGTGGGGTTATCTGGCAGAGAAGGGGACCAATGGAAGAGGCGCTGAGCCTGCCTCTAGGTTTCCACCTTCTATAGGCAGCCCATCCTGGCCCTGCCGTAGGACTTACCATTTGGCTTCTCAGGTGACCAGAGGTTTACAGGGCTCTCTGCTAGGATCAGCACAGACCACTAGACCCTGACTGCTGGTGGCCAGTCTGGGGTGAGGTGGCAAGCACTCCCTGGTTTCTGAGAAAGTGAAATGTGCTTGGCATGTTTGTGTCATGTCTGCGAGGTTCCTGCTGTTCCTGCCCTGCCTGGGCCAGGGAGGGGCTGGGGGCACAGACGATGTGTGATTCTGTCAGGGCACACTGGCTGCCTGGGCCCCAGGGTCCTCTGTTGTGGGAGGTGCTCCAGAGTGGGGTTTGAGTTGGAGATCAGAAGTCTGTGGTTTTTCTTTATAGAATAATTAATGAAAACACTAAAGGAAGTACAGCCCCTTCCGTTTAATTGCTATCTGAAGGAGACTAGAGAAGACCCTTTCCTGGGGCCTCAGTTTCTCTCTCTGTAAACGAGGTGCGGTGGATGAGCAGAGCATGGCCCGCAGCAGCTCACCGCAGTCCCACAGTGTTCTTGTGGGCAAGGACACAGCCTGCCTGCATTCTTTACTGCTTGTTTTGTGTAAATGTAATTCTTCCTTGGTTTTTTTTTTTTTTTTTTTTTGGTACTAGGGATGGAACATGCCAGGCAAGCATTCTGCCACTGAGCTCCATCCCCAGTCCCTTTGTTTTCTTGATGTCATACAATTGATGAAAAATCTGTGTGTAATTGAATTCTTTTTATGCATACAAAATGTGTAGAAGTCTTTCAAAAGAAAGTCTAAATTGAATCTTTTAAAGCATTGAATTGATTTGTAAATTGGCAGTAGACCCCCATTTTATCTTTGGCTAAATAATGTAAATCTATTTCCGAATGTGAGGCCTGCTAACTAAAACTTTTAGGGAAAGCTTCTGAATGTAGTGATAGAAATAAAAAGATGAGAGGCAAGTGCTATATCTCAGATTGGTAATCTGCCTTTCAGATGATGGCCCTTCCTTACCAACCAAACAGAATGAGGAATTTCGCCCCTTCATTCGAAGGCTTCCAGAGTTTAAATTTTGGTGAGCTATTTTTTTTTTTCCTATTAAACTTTTTAAGCTGTATTTGTATTTGACATGTGGTGACTGTGTGCTTACGGGGTACAGTGTGGCATGTCAGTGCATGTGTACAACGTGTACCTGTCAGATCAGGAAGCTGGCACGTCCATTACTGTAGGTATTTGCCACGTCTTTGTGTTGGGAACAGTCACGATCCTGTTAGCTGCTGTGAAGCATGCAGTGAACTGTCCCCCATAGATGCCCTCCTGTGCTGTGCCACACCTGACTGCACCTCTGACTCTGAAAGGTGTCTGTCTGGCCTGTGCGTGAGTGTGGCTGAGGAGACTGAGAAGAGTCAGTTTGTTCTAGTCAGCCACCAGTTAAGACTTCTTAAAGGAGTGGGTTTGGTGTGCTTCATTTTTTTGCAATGTTCATTCACCCAAAATGTGTTGGCTGGGTGGGTGTGGGGCAGACTGCCACCTTGTGATGTCTGGAGCTGGCAGGCATGAGGCTTGTTCTGAGAGGTAGGGAGCTGCTCTCTTGCATGCTTGAGCCTCAGAAGGGCAGGCCAAGGCAGCTGACCTCTGGGCCCTGTGGCCTCCCATGGCCAGTAGAGTTGGACTAATTTTCTCTCTGCCTAATTCTTTTTTTTTTTAAAATTTATTTTGTAGTTATAGTTCGACAGAATGCCTTTATCTTATTTGTTTTTATGTGGTGCTGAGGATAGAACCCAGTGCCTCACATGTGCTAGGCAAGCGCTCTGCCACTGAGCCCCAGCCCCTGCCTAGTTCCTGAGAGGGGTGACCATGTTGGTGATGGGTCTGGGCCTACCCTCAGGGGCTGGTCCCTGTGTACCCTAGGTCCCATGTAGCTAGAAGGAGGCAAGGAGGAGTGTGATGCAGGGACATGGGGTTGGACCCAGCTCCTCATATACCCCTTTGCCGGAGGGTCGGGAGCTCTGTGACTCGCCCTCTGTCCTGTTTCTGGGACCCCTGTTCTGGGACCCAGGAGGAACTGAAGTCTTTGTTGGGTCACTAAATTGAACCAACTGGGTTCCTCCAGCTACAGGCACTAATCCTGCAGCCCTGGCACTGGGCATGGGACACAGTGTGAGGTGCTGGAGTGTGGGGCAGTTGGGGAGAGGGAGTGCAGGGCCGGGGATCATGGGCCCTGGAAGCAGGGAGTGTGGAATCTGTTGGAAGTGAGGGCATCATATGCTGGGACCTTGGAATCAGACAGCAGGCCTGGGCAGCACACAGGTGCATCGGCTTCAGCTTGGCATGTTGTACTTTGTGTAGGTTTAAGGCTTTTTCAGCTTGAGGGACTGAAAGGATGACGCGGTTAAGGCTCAGGGTAGTGTGCACACACAGTTAATTCACACAGTGCCACAGGTTGCCACGTAGGCTCCACTCCCCGTGGTGCTCATTTGTGGGTGAAGACAGGGAAAACTGGAGGCTAGAGGGGGCTGGCAGTTGCCAGATTCTGGCCACAGGTAGCACTGCTAACTTCTTTCCTCATGTCAAGGCATGCGGCCACGAAGGGCATCCTGGTGGCAATGGTCTGCACCTTCTTCGAGGCTTTCAATGTCCCGGTGTTCTGGCCGATCCTGGTGATGTACTTCATCATGCTTTTCTGTATCACAATGAAGAGGCAAATAAAGGTAAAGACTTCAGCGCTGCTGTGCTCTGTCCTGTCACTGCCCTGGGAGAGCTGTGCCCAGGTCTCTGCTGTGCAGCAGGAGGTAGGGCCTGCTAGGAGTGGCCAGCACTGCCTAGTGCATGGTGAGGACCCCGTGCTCCCCACCGTGGAGGCAGTGTGCACAAATCTGCAGATCTCCACGTGGGAACCAGCGGGCCCTTGGGCAGCTGGCTGGGAGCTGGGGAGAAAGTGCCAGGTTGTGCCAGGTCATTCCTGGGCCTGCAGGGTCTCAGTGGCTCTTCGTAATTTAAAACTCAGGGCTCTGCAGGCGGGGTGGTGTTGCCACCCCCTCCCCTCCCACACAGGGCTCACCAAACATTCCCTGAAAGTCGGGATTTCAGGTACGGCTCGGACAGGTCAGCTGGGCTTTGGCAGTTTTCATGACTTGTGACTTGTAGAGAAGACTGAGGGGCACCTTTGGCTGTTGAGATTAGGGGAAGTGTGGCCCCTCGGGGGACAGTTGTGAAGTAACTCAAGCTTGTTTGTGTTTGTTTTCCCAGCACATGATTAAATACCGGTACATACCATTCACACATGGAAAGAGGAGATACAAAGGGAAGGAGGACGTGGGCAAGACGTTTGCTAGTTAGAAGCTGGACTGAATCTGGCACACGTGTTCAAGACGGTTTTGAGCCATTGTAACAATGCCTTTTTCTTCACATAAAGTAGTTGATTACAAGGGATTTGAATTTTCTTTTTAAAAAGGAGCCTCAATGATTTGTAACTGAAATACAGGTTCTTGAAGAAACTGGCATTTAAACCAGATTGCATTGATTTCTATTTCAGTGGTGTCCACATGTTTCAAAGGACGGCATTGTATTAACCGCAGGCTCAAGAGGCCAGGCGGGCAGCAGCCGCAGGAGCAAGGGGTGGGAGGGAGGACAGGAGAGAGGCTACAAGAGGAGCTGGCTGCTCTGCGTGGGGCTGTTTCCCAGCCACGGTGAGACCGGAGGGACCATGCCAACCCGATTCCTGCGTGCCAGAGAACGTAATGCTGCACAGGTGATTGATTTCAAGTAACTCTGGGGTTCTCATGCCAGTTTCCAAACCTCACCTCCCTGGAGGTGTTTTCAAGCTGGCCTCTATCACGATGACTCAAAACTTTGTTCTTAACTACCATGATTGCTTCTGAGGGCCTGGAATTATAAACATATTATATTTTAATTGTTTGAGATTATTTTGACACATTTCTTTGATACGTATGAAGAGTTTGTTTTGCTTTTGACTAAATGTTTTCAGCCCCTGTAAGGAAACACCAAAACTGGTCAGAGCAGGCCAGGTTTGTGAGTTTAACATAACAGCTTTTCATTTTCTACAAGGGAAATAGAACCTACCGCATGTCAACTTTTTTAATATGATAAAAAAAAAAATACTCTTAAACATTTTACTAAGTGACTTTTTAATTCCAGTTTTATTAAAGACAAGTGTCCTTTGCTTGCATAGTCTATACCTAAAGCACTAGTCCTTGCACCAAGGCCCAGCTTGCTCTCAGCTGCCCCGGGAGGGGAACAGTCTTTGACAATAGCCAAGAGACACCCCTGCAGGGGGCACAAGTGCTCTGGCCCTCTGGTGCCTTGGCAGCAGGGCTTCCCATGCACACACAGGGTTTCAGACACTGAGCCAATGGTCTGGACGTCTTTTGTTGACTTCTGATCTCAAGTTGAGCTCCTCTGAGAGGTCATATATAAGTCCTTCTGTGTACCTGAAAGTTCACTTTTTGTATGTGTGTGTGGTTCTGGGGATTGAATCCAGGGCCTTGAGCCTTGTTAAGCAAGTGATGTACCTGAGCCACACCCTCCAAGATCCCTGTAAATTTTTTTTCTCTCTGCCGCACAGTCTAAGTTGCCAAGGCTGACGTCAGACTTTCCTCTGGCCTCAGCCTCCCTAGTAGCTGGCAGTACAGGCAGCACCTGGGATTGTCAAACTCTGCCTGTGATGGGAACTCAGTGTGCATCTGTCCAGGGCTGAGCATGGTTGTGCAGAGCTGTGCTCCAGGCTCCCTGCAGGGGCTGTGGAGGCTTCTGCTGCCCAACAGCCCTGGAGCCATCCCCAGAGCTCCTCCCAGACTAGGGCAGGCAGTTGCCTGTTGCTGTTCGCTGGCCCTGCTCACTAGGAACAGCTGCACAGCAAAGCCAGTGTTGCTGGCTGGCCTCAGCCCCACATTCCATACAACCCAGAGGTCCTGCCAGGGGCAGCTCCACACATTTTATGAGATTCTTCCAGGTCAATCCTTTGTTCTCCATGGACCCACATTTCTGTGGAATTAGTTTCTTAAAAGTTGCAAGTTGTCTCTGGCACCAGTTAAGTTTGAAAACCTGGAAATATCAAATAGAGGCAGGAAGCAGGCTGGGGACACGCTGAGGGGGCTGCCACAGCATGACCTTGGGTAAGCAGCGTGCTTGCCCACCTGGGCCTTTGGGGGAGGGCACTGGCTCACCTAGGCTCCCCAGAGGAGCCTAAGAGCAGAAGCAAGTTAAGATGTGAAGAAAACAACAGGAAATTTCACTCAAGCTGGCTCTGCCCCTGCAGTTGGGGAGACCCCTTCCCATTTGTGCTAAAGCCAAAAATGGGAAATGCCATGAATTAAAAATATGTGCCAAATATTTAGTCAGAGGTACTGACCTTTGGTTACTGTGTGGTCTTGACACCCAGTCCTATAGATGGGCTTACCTGGCCTGGATGCTGGGGGCCTCTCTGACCACCCAGCTGGAGCACACTGCCCCCTCCCCACTCGATGCTCAGCTCCTACCTCCTGAGAGTCCTCTGCTCAACAGAGTGAATAAAATTCTTTCTGGACAACTTTTGAAATTAGTTCTCAACTGTGTGGCTGGGGGAGGGAGGGAATCCTGAGACCTTGTCCAAACGAGGGACCTCTGAAGAAGCCCTCAGCTGAGCCAAACCTGGGGCTTTGGCTCCTCCCTTGGTGGGCCACAGCCACCTGCCAAAGCAGCCCTTATAGTGCCAGGCTGGTCATCCTCGTCAGCACCAGCTTTTTGTCCTCTAGCCTGGTGGTGGGAGTCGTAGCTTTATGTGGCAACACAGTGCAAAGGGTTCTATGATTTCTGTACAACTAAGTGAATCTCGAGAATAAGCTTCTTGAGGTTCCTCCATCCACTTTCCGGGGTGTTTGGTGACAGTCAGCGGTAGTGCCTCAGGTAGACCAGTTTCTGGGGAGGGAACTTCTCCCTGCAGAGGGGACACTGCGCCTGTGGGGGATGGCAGGGTCACTGACAACACACGGGCTGACCCTTCCTGCTGAACCCATGATCTGCAGCTCAGGACCATGGAACAGCCTTCCCCAGTTCTGACAGGGTGGTGGTGCTAGGCATGGTCAGTTCTGGCCCACAGCAGCTGTGCCCCTGGACACTCAGGGTACCACACAAGGGGCTCCTCATTCACCCTCAGCACCTACGGACCACTGGTGCTGGGGACCTTCCTGTTGGGCTTATTCTGCTGCCCGAGCTTCACTGTATCTGCCCAGCAGTGCTTGGGCAGGCAGCTGTGGAGGGCTTCAGGCTTCGTCAGGAAGACAGATGTTGGGCCACATGAACTGCTCTGAACCCTTTCTTTTAGGTCTTCCCACCAGATCCCATTCTGGACGCACTCTGGTCCTACCCGCTGGGACAGGGCTCCCTCTGCACTGCTGTGCAAGAGTTCCACAGGGTACACTGGGCTCTCAGAAACGCCCATCCCACTGGCATTACTGAGTCTCTTGGGCGTGTTTCCAGAAGAATGAGTTCTCCTGTCCTTGTCCTGCTCCATGATGTTCAGGGCGCCCTCCCTAAGAGCTCTCTGGCTAGAGCCACTCTGTAGTCCCTCCTGGCAAGGGAAGTGCCCAGCTGCCTAGGGGATGCAGCATGTGCACTTTGCCACTCGGCACCTGTCCTGCTGGAAATGGAGTCCAGTGTGGGCACAAGGATGGTGGGTGCAGCCTGGCAGGGCAGGGTGAGGGCAGTATGGTCTGGGCCTTGTGCTCACCACATGCCTTCTGCCCAAGGTCTCAGCCAAGACTGGGCAGGTGAACACATGGACTTCTACCTAAACACGGCTCCACACCTAACTGACCTGGGCACTTTTAGAAGAGGCCACCCTCCACCCCAGACAGAGGGACGTTTAGAAGGGCTCGGGCTGGCCACACACCTTGGTGCTGCACCACTCAGTGATGCACTCCCAGCAGAAAAGGTGGCCACAGGGAGTGGCTGTCGCATGCCTGCGCTCCTCCAGGCACAGGGTGCACAGTGGTGCGCGGGAAACGGCTCTGTCTTCCAGGGAGCTCCTGGGGAGGGCAGGGCAGTCAAGGTCAGAGTGCTGTCCAGTTCTTGCAGTATGCTCAAGCACCCCAATAGCCCTTGCGCACCTGCGGTGGGACAGATTGCGGTGCAGCCTCCACTCCTTCCTGGCTCTCCGCCTCTGCCTGAAGCCGTACAGCTGCAGCCCCACGGAGAGTGCCAGGTGCAGCAGGGAGACGAGCCCCAGCAGCCGGTAGCTTGCGCGAGCCCGTGGGTCCTCTCCTGACAGGTGGTGGATCCGCAGCTGTCAAGGTAGGTGGCCCCAGAGCCATCAGCACCCTGAAGGGGACCTGGCTCCAAATCTGCGAGAGAGCCCCTGTTCTGTCAGGCCCAGGCCTCCCAGGGTGCTGGGAGTGCCCAAAGAATGAGACCAGGCCTGGGGGTGGGTTTGGGGAGACTCAGGAAGAGGCCCTAGGCTGGAGACTGACTGCTGGCCATCCTCAGCATAATTGGGGTGAGCCTGAGGCTGGACAGGACAGGGGAGTGGGTGAAGATTCTGCGGTCATCCAGTAACTGCCTTTTGGGGAGAAAAGGGACTAACTGGAAAAGGGCCAAAAAGAAGCTGAGGGGACATGGAGCCGGACATGTGGACATTCCTCACCAGCTGCATTGTTACAGGGACAGACACGTCCCTATTTTAGCAAGGTATATGGCTCTCTGACCCTACACACACTCCCAGTCTCTCCTGTACCTAGTAATGTAACTTCATGTTACTGAAGAAAAAGCCCATTGCTCCAAAGTGGAGACAGTCAGTTCAGCCAGATAGGCATCTTGGGCCAGAGTGGGAGCACATATAGAGGTGGCAGACCCCAAGGCCAATCTGGCCCCGCTGCCCTTGTGGAGAGGAGCCCCATGCCTGCCCGGTGCCTGGCCAACAGTGGCCCTGGAGGAGGGAGAACAGCCACTCAGCAAACTACCCAGATCCTGCAAGGCGTGAGGACCTACTACATACCTTCAGGTCTGGGTGCACTGAACATTGAGACCCCACCACAACTCTGCAACTGATCCTGGTGACCTGCTTATATGTGGGGTGGGGCAGGCAAGATTGAGAGGGACCTGGGAGGGGCTCAAGGCAGCAGTGCAGTGGCCAAAGAGAGTACTGGGGTCCTACTATTCCTCCCTGGACCAAGACCAGTCCACCAGTCCCACCTGTCACCCTTTAACTCATCCCCTTCAGGATGTCACCCTGAACCCTGGGCATGGCCAACAGGACCTCCCTTCTGAAAACTCAGGCAGCATTGTAGCCCAGGAGGAGGGCACCAAGGCTGGGGGCAGAGACATGCTCCATGGGTGCCAATAGAGAGCCAGGACAGGAAGAGTTGGGGTGGCTGTCAGGAGCAGCAGACGGATCAGTAAATGCAGATGAGGGAGGCCTGGCAGAGGTGCTGTCTACATGATCAACTGTTGGAGAAACATCCCTGGACCAAGACCCAAGACACCGCCCCTGTGCCAGGACTGCAAAACAGTGTGAGTGGGGCCCTGGGAACTGGGCTGGAGCCTGCACTCGGCACTGACTGGGACCACTTGCTCCCTCCCCAAAGCAATAAAATGTACACAGCCGCAGTCTAGACCTGTGCTGCAGATCTGCCCCAAGGTCTCTGTTTAGTGACCTATCCCCACCTCCTGGCAGCCCTGCACAGGAAAAAAAGACTTGCCCTACCCTCGGAGTTCATGGAAGTTGGACTTCCCCAGGTCTTTCAGCAAAATGTAACTGAATAAAAACTGGTTTTCCAAGTAGAGGTCTCGTTCCCACCTCAGACTGCAGGCACACTTGACTGATGACATTATCACATAGACCACTAGCACAGACCCTGCAGCAGTGGTCTAGGTGTCCAGGTAGGGCCCTTGGCTCTTCTACTTACATAAGTGATCCCTGTGAGCCTCTTGGCCAGGTGGTAGAAGATGCCGTGGATGTAAAACCAGGCTATGTGGAGGCGATGGAGGCAGGCGAGGCCCTGTCTAAGGATGAAGGTGGCCCGCTGAAGTGTCCTCCTCTGTTGCTCAGTCAGGGTAGCCATGTGGCGACGAACCCATCGTCGTGTCCCTGACCGGCCACGTCCACTGGGCACCAGGCTACCCTGTGAGGGCCGCATGCTGTCACCTTCAGCCTGCATCTCCTGCTCCAGGGGCAGCAGGGCCTTGTCCAGCAGGTAGGGCAGGACTGCATGAAATGTGACCAGCATACAACGGCGGAGCCTGGAGGGCACATGCCGCTGGGATGGGTCCACCTGGATGATGCCCACATACTCCTCCCCAAGGGTCTGGTAGCCTAGAAGGACAAGGACAGGTGTGCACTGATGCAGGGACAGGCTCCTGTGGTCAGCCTGTCCTCAGCTTCTGTACCTGAGCATCAGTCCATAGTCCCACCTGTTACCCTTTAACTCATCCCCTTCAGGATGTCTCCCTGAACCCTGGGCATGGCCAACATGACCTCGCATTGCAAAACCCACCTTGTGACCTCAGGGACACAACCTGCCACTCAGGCTGCCCTCAGCTCCTGGGATCTGGCCTGTTATGATTGGGATCTGGAAAGTCCCCCAGACTTATATGTTGAAGGTTTGGTCCCCAATGTAGTGATAGGGCTTTTGGGAAGCAACTGAGGCACTAACCCACTGGTAAGTTTATAGTTGAGTGGGCTACTAGGAGCTGGGGCCTAGCTGGAGGAGGCAGGTCACTAAGGATATTCCTTGACCTATTCCTCTGTTCTCTGCTCTGCTTCCTGGTGGCTACAAGTCAAACAGCTCTGCTCTTTTACATGCTCTCCACCACGGTGCTCTGCCTGGCCAGAGGCCCAAAGCAACGGGGCCAAGTGAGCCAAAATAAACCTTTCCTCCTTCAAGTTAGACGTTTCTGCTTTTGTTGCAGCAATGGAAAGCTAACACACCTGTGCTCCCTGTTCCCCCAGGTTCAGAGCCTGTGCTTGTTCCCCTTTTCTCCCCTGCTGCCCCTCTACTCCCTGCCCATGCGGCAGGACTCAAGTCTTGTTGCTCCCTACCTCCCACACACTCCAGTGCAAACCCAGACCTGGCTCACTCCCAAATACCCGGCTTCCAGGTCACTTGCCTAGCAGATATCATCCCCAATTCACTGCTAACCAACAGGGAGCTTCCAGACCACCTGGGAAAGCCTGCTCCCCACTCCCTGTCTCCATGGAAAACCATGCTGGCCCTCCTATTCTTGAGGTCAAGCCTATAGTGCATCCTTGACATCTCTTCCCGTGTGTCTCCCTGCTTCTACCTCTGCCTGACCTCTCCCTTCCCATGTCCTTGCAACACCCCCACCTTTCAGAGGAAAAGCTAAAAGATCACAAAACTACTGTCTCTCAGGGGCACCCCCAGCCTTCTAAGGAGGCCTCCTTATCAGGGTCTTCTTGGCCCTGGGAAATGCTCTTTCTCAAAACCGCCCTTTCCCCTAAAGAGCTTATCACCTCCCACAATACTACACAATGCAGTTATGTGGTGTTTATCAGCAACCAGAGCATTCCAGGGTGGCAGGACACCCCTGGGTGGCCCCCTTCTTTACAACTGGCTTGACCTTCTCACTCCCCCATCAGAGATTACTGCTAGCACCCCTGGGACTCGGGTGACCACTGTGACCCACTTGTGTCACCAAGGTAGCCACTGAAAAAAACACCACCCTGGGCAAAGTCCTGGAAGAAGGTCTCCAGGGACAAAAATGATGGAGGGCAAGGCCCCTGGCTGGGGGTTGAGCCCTGGGCTCTGGGGAGTCCCGGGCAGCTCCTCCTCTGGTCTGTGGTCCCTTCCTTCCTGGGGCTGCATGTGGGCTAGTTTCAGGAGCTTCTCACTCTGCCTGGAAGCCCCCCATCCCATCCCCATCCTTTGACTTGGGTGGGTTGTGGATCCCTCAATGCCAAAGGCCTGCTGAGGGTGGTACCTGCAAGTGTGGTGAGGCCAAAGTAGGCTATGTCTGAGAGCAGCTCGATCTCTTTTCTCCACTCCAACCACTTCTTTGCACCTGAGAAGAGAAAAACACATCATTCCTGGGGAAGTGGTGGGGTCCTTTAAGGGTGAGGGCCAACAAACTTCCCCAGGTGCTCAGTACCAGATCAAGTTCCTCCCCTTCCGGCAAGCTGAGAAAGCCCTCAACCACCCTTCTCTCTCCTGGCCTCCCTTGGCTCTTCCTCCTCCTGCCTGGGCCTGCGGCACAGACCCCTCCTGAGAAGAACCCGCTGCAGCTGTCTCCCGCTCCAGGGCCCGCCGCCCCAAGGCCCCAGTCTAGGCAGTGCTGGGCACAGGCTGGAGGCCGCCTGCCCGGCGTCACGCCTGGCTCTCCAGCTGCCTGGCCGAGCGATCCCGGACTCCACTTGCCCGCCTGTCGCGAAAGTGACGCCCACAGGTCCTATCTGTGGGGACGTTTGAAGAGTAAACGGGTGACCTTTGGACAAGCACGGAGAACAGCGCCTGGCACAGAGTACGACAAAGTGTTTGACAAATAAACACGCCCCGTCCAAACAGCCTATTCTGACCGTCACCCTCTCGCGGCCGCCGACCCGGCCTCCAGGGCGGGGCGCCCGCTGCGGCCCGGGGGGAGCAGCGCCCTGCCGCCAGGGCCTGGGGCCGAGCCGCGGTGGCGCCGGCCTCCCTCCCGTCGCGTCCTCCCGGGCGCTCACCCGCCAGGCTGTGCAGGGCGCCGCCCGCCGCGCTCCGCAGGCCGCCGCGGTAGTACTCGTCCTTCTGCGCTGCGCGGATCACCTCGGGGGGGGCGGCAACCCGCGCCATGGCCCTAACTTCGCGACCTCGCACCGCACGCTACCCCCGTGGGCGTGGCCAGATGGTGCATGACGCGGGCTCGTCGTGCGGCGCAGGCCTTGTGCGTCACTCGGACCAGGGCGTTGATTGTGGAAAACTTGACAGGGACTAGACCGAGCGCGCAGCGGGGCGGGGCCGGGGCGGGCGGGAGGCGGGGCCTGCGGAGAACTTGACAGGGACTAGACGGAGAGCGCAGAGTGGGGCGGGGCCAGGGCGGGCGGGAGGCGGGGCCCGCGGAGAACTTGACAGGGACTAGACCGAGCGCGCAGCGGGGCGGGGCCGGGGCGGGCGGGAGGCGGGGCCCGCGGAGAACTTGACAGGGACTAGACGGAGAGCGCAGAGTGGGGCGGGGCCGGGGCGGGCGGGAGGCGGGGCCCGCGGAGAACTTGACAGGGACTAGACGGAGAGCGCAGAGTGGGGCGGGGCCGGGGCGGGGCAGGGGCGGGCGGGAGGCGGGGCCTGCGGAGAAGCCTGCCGGGGGCGAGACCAGAGGCGGGGTGAGAGCTCGCGGCGCGCGGGCCCTAGGATGGGCGGCAGACACCCACCACTGCCCGGAGCCTCTGGCTAACTGACGCTGGGCCCGCGGAACGTGCGCTGGGGAGCCCTGGGACGACGGTGACCGTCAGCCGCCAGCGCCCACCCGGACTCCTGACTCTTCCCAGCCGCTCTGCTCTCGGGAAGGGACGGATGGACCTAGGCGCGTGCTAAGGTCGCACGCCAGCACGCCAGCGGGGTTGGCGCCGCCACAGGCCACAGAGGAACCTGGTGTCTGCGCGGCCTGCTGGGGGTCCGGGGGTCGGAGGGAGAGGAAGACGAGTCCGGGGAGAGGGGAAATGGCCCGGCAGAGAGGGGCGGGGCACAACGGGAGGGGCAGGAACGTGGGAGGGACGAGCTGGGAGGAAGGGGCGGGGCACGACGGGAGGGACGGGAGGGGCGGGAACAGGGGGACAGCGTGGCTCAGGAGAACACTAAGGGAGTCCACAAGTTTCTGGCCAACTCTCATGCAACAGATTGAAATGCATTTCTTTGTTGGTCCAGGGCCGTTCTAGTCCGCAGGTCCACGGGGGGTCTTGTTTCCTTGATTCATGAGCTCAGTTTTAGGTTAGGTGTATGAGGTGTGGCCCGCTCTGGGCACCCTTCACCAACCGGTGCCTGCACAGGAATACATTTTCCTGATTCTCTTAGGGGCACGATGAGTTGAAAATCCCAGCCAGTCTCAAGGAGGGAATTCTGGTCCTCTAGGACCAGAAACAGTACCCAAGTGTCTGTTCCCAGGGAGATCGGGCTTAAGGGCACCCTGATTTTAAGTCTAAGCCCCAGATCTTGGCTCCACTATTGAATGGTGCATCTAATCCTCAGTTTCCTTATTTGTTTTGGTGCACTAGTGCATGCAATAGTGCACCCCAGGTCTCTGTCTCCTCACAAAGGCCCGAGCCCAGGGCAGCCAGCAGATGGCGCTGCCAGTCCATCTGCTCTTTTTAAGTCTTGTAGAATTTTTGGGGTTTAGGGAATATTCCTCCAAAGAGTGAACCAACTCAAAATGTGGGCCTCAGTGCACAGGAAAAGAGTAGGAAGGTCCTAATGTGGGCTCTCAGAGGAAAGAGAGAGTGAGAAAACAGAATGGGCACCCTTGCCACATCCTAAATCAGTTTTCCATGCCGGTAGGCTGGCTTCAGGACTGGGAGTCCTGTCTGTTGCAGTGTTCTGGGTTCCAGGATTATGGAATGGGGTGGGGAGAAGAGCTTTTGCAGGGCAGAGGACATCTACCATTGCTTCCTCCCTTAGGTACCCTATCAACTCTCTCTTGGCTCCTAGGACTGATGGCAGGGAGGTACAAAACCTTGTGGAATTCAGCAAAGGCAGCCATAGGCATGGGGCAGAAGTGACTGAAGTCCAGTCCTGTCCTCGGGACTCTGACATCTGCTTCCTGGGCTTCAGCAGGGGATGACCTCAGCCTTCAAGCCAGGTGTCTTTCCCATCTTCCCACCAAGGTGAAATGCACTGATGACATTGCACAAGAGCATCCTGGGCTGGCCTCTGACTTCTCCAGCAGGGCCCTCCCAGGCCCTTTGTCATTCACACACAGTCCTGGGCCTCAGTTTTGGTCTGTGGAACAGGAACGTAGGGTTAGATATGAGGTACCCCCCAAAAGCTCATGTGTCAGACAGTAAAGAAAGTTTAGAGATGAAATGATTGGGTTATGACAGCCGTGACCTAATCAGTGCATTAATCCACCTGATGGATCAGCTGGGTGGTAACTGTAGGCAGCTAGGTGTGGCTGGAGGAGGCAGGTCACAGGAGCGTGCCTTTGGGAGTTATATTTCTTCCCTGGTGAGCAGAGCTCTCGCTGCTTCCTGGTTCCAGGTCCTGAGCTGCTTTCCTCCTCCACGCCCTTCTGCCCAGAGCATGGAGTCAGCTGTCTGTGGACTGAGACCTCTGAAACCATGATCCCCAAATAAACTTTTCCTCCTTTAATCATTTTTGTCACATCTTTCAATTGTAGTGACAAATAAGCTGACTAACCCCGGAAGTAATTGTAATGATTGGCTAACACTTACTGAGAGCTTCCTAGGCTAGCAGCAGGCTCCTGACCCATCTGGATCCTGTGGAGGGGCAAGCTGAGTCTGTGGGTCTGGAGCAGCTCTGACACCTCAGTGATGTGGGGGCTGCAGGAGCATTGACCACCCCTAAAAGCAGCGTCCTCAGCTCTTGCCCCAGTCAGTGGTTCCACTTTCTCCAGTGGCACCAGGTTTCTTGTTGTCCCACCTAATGTCCTACCTCTGGGATGCTCTTTGTCCACTGGTTCTAACAGAGTTCAACCAGCCAGAAGGCCAGAGCCTCGGAGGTCAGGGAGTGGGGAGGGCCAGGGAGGGCAGCCCTGGTGCATGTGCTCTGCACCTGTTCCTCTTTTGTCCCCATCCCCAGCGCCAGCCAGTGGGAGAGTAGACAGGAGGTTTCAGAGTAGGGGTTGCTGTTTTGGTGGCTACTGTATCCCTCACTGCGGGGACAGGGCCTGGCATACAGAAAGGGAAGGAAGAGCAAGATGGGTCCATTTTCCCTGCACCCCCCGTAGCAACCCAGGTAGTTGCATCCTGGGGCACACCTGCCCTGGGATCAGAGGAGGTGCTCCTGGGCGATCCTTCACAGGCCCTGTGCTCTTGGAGGAAGCAGCAGGAATGCGTCCCATTCTCTGCAGGGACAGTGAGGGCAGGGCTGCTGCCTATGCCCTGCCTGGGTGATGGCTTCTTAGTTCTATGTACGGGGTCCAACCCGGGAGGCCTGTCCCACCAGCCCAGGAAGGCAGGGTGGCAGGTCTGGGGCTCTGGGGAAGCAGGCACCCAGGGCACAGAGCAGGGGTGCCACTGGTGTCCTCTGTGGGAGCCCCAACCGAGGTGGCAGTCGGTTCTAGATGTGTAGCCAAGTGTCATTCCCTTCTCTTCAGCTGTAAATGGGTGAAAGGACTGAGGCAGAGCCCTGCCCACCTGACCTGAGGTCCAGGACAGGACTGTTGGGGTGTAGCCCTGGGAAGGAGGCTCCTTAGCAACAGACACTGGCCCCACACCTGGAGATAGTGTCCTGCACCCAGCAGGGGAGCCCTGGGAGCATGTGCTGCCCCGTGTGCTGCAGGTCAGGAGCCCTGGAGGTACTTTTGGGGTGGGCACTGAGGAAAAGCAGGCATTCTGGGCCCTAGGAAGGGATGTGAGGCCCTAGCACTCAGGGAGACTCGGCCTGGCCAGCCTGGCCAGCCTGGTAGGCGGAGGCTCCCAGGAGTCTCCGTGAGAAGTCCTGGCGGCCCTCCAGCAGTGCCTCGTCAGGACCCTTGTTCACTGAAGTCAGGACCAGGGGCTGAGTGAAGAGCCTTGGTCTGGGGGCTTGGGCTACCCTGAGACGTGACATGGTACAATTCTGGAGGCATAGGTGGCCAGCACATGTGCTTGGCCAGCGCCAGGGTATAAGAAGGGATAGAAAGACACAGATTTCTGGTGGAACTGTGAGTCTGACAGAGCAGAGCCAGCCTGGGGACTTGGCCTGGGGTGGGAAGCAGCCTGGGGGCTAAGGAGGGTGGGCTTGCAGGGGCTGTGCCTAGTCAGAGGCAGGCATGGTGAACCAGGTCTGTCCAGGCCCACACCTGTGCCCTCTCTCTTTACCCGCTGCTGGGGGTGGGAGCAGGACCTTGTTGAGGGGAACAGGGACCCCACATGTGTGTAGCCATCGACCTGAGCTGAGCTGGTTGATAATGAAGGGCTGGACAAAGGGTCCAGAGATCTAGGAAGACTTCTGGAAGAGGAGCCAGTGCTTGGGATGAGGGTGAGCAGGGGTCCGTCCATGCAGGAGGCACCGGAGAAGCTTGCTGGCCAGGGGTGTTGGGCCGTGTGGGAGCTGAGGACACTCCAGGTCAGCTTTCCTGCCACCTGTGGACTGGAGGGAGGGAGGCTGGTGGCCCAGGACCTCATGGCGTGGGGCACCCAATGGGCACTAAGCAGGCCAGAGAAGCTGGACAGGAAGCAGAGTGGAGGAGCATCCGTTCTGGACATGGGGTTTGGACAGCATTGGAAAGCCTGCTCCTGTCCTGAGGGCTCTTCCTAGACAGGGCTGGGGCCAGTATGGCTGGCTTTTCTGCAGATGGGTGAAGGGTCCTCTGGAGCTCCTCTGCCTTCAGCTCCCAGATCCTCATGGTTTAGGGGTGGGGCCTAGAGCCACCCATCCTGAAGAGAAGGGGGACCAGCTGCCACCTTTGTATTGTGGGTGAACTCGGGCAGGTCCTTACCTTTCCTGGGCCTCACTCTCCTTGTCTGCCAGATGGGGACTAGGGGCCTCACCCCCCATCCCCCAGTTATGGGAGAGTCCCAGAGACTGCACACATGGACCCCCTCCTGGGCCAGCCAGGCTCCCCTGGCTCAGGGTTTACTGGGAAGTGGCTGGTGGGAGGTGAAGGTCTCAGACTGGAGAGTACGGGTCTGCTGGCCTGTGGTGGCCATGGTCCAGGCTGTGATGAGGAGAGGATGAGCCAGGGACATCTGCGTCCTGGTCCTCTCCGAGTGCAGAGAAGTGAGAGCAGGGAGTGAGTGGTCAGGCCCTATGCAGTCCTACTCCAGAAGAGAGCACAAGGAAGGTGGGGGAGGGGTCAAGCCCAGGACCTGAGCCCTCCCATCCCAGCGTGCCCGCAGTGCCCAGCCATGAGCCCGGTGCAGACAGGCACTCGGGAATGAGCGAGGAGCTGCCGTTGGCAGTGTGGAGACGCACAAGTGGGCTGAGGTAGAGAGGACTGGCAGCTTCCAGCCACTCCTCCGCTGGCCTCGGATTCCCAAAGACGAGCCCTGGGTCTTCCAGCTTCCAAGTGGAGGAAGCAATGCCCCCAGGCTGAGCCCCCTCACCTTAGGTGGGAGTCCAGGAGCCTCCTGCAGGGTCGCACCTAGGTCCCAATGCCCCTGGCAAGAACTCGCTCCAGGACTTCTTTGAGCAGAGGGAACAGGGCCCTGTGCCGAGAGAGCTGGCTCTCGGGGCCTGGTGGAGTCCAGTCGTCAGGCTTGGAGGCCTGCTTCCCTGGGCTCTGGCTATCTTGAATGACAGCAGGGGCCCCGGATCTTCCTGCCATGCTGCTGGAATGAGAGGGCTCGTGGTCACAGGCTCAGCATGACCTCACACCCCCGCCCCCGCTTTCTGGGGCTCTCCTCCTGGAGTAGGACTGCACAGGGCCTGACCACTCACTCCCTGCTGTCACTTCTCTGCCCCAGAAACTTCAGGGTGAAGATTGTCATTTGATGCCCCTTGGACAGTCGGGGCACCTGAGAAGCTGTTCTGTGCAGGATCCCCCCCAGCCAGGCCAATGCCCCTTTAGTCCCTAGGGCGCACCCCGAGTCTCCCTGACACTGGGCCCCAGTGGGATGCCTCCTTTGGAGCAGTCCAGCCGGGACCTCTGGGCCTGCTCTCCGTGTCTTCACAGGCAGGTTGGACCCGCTGTGTACCTGCTGGAGTGGTTTCTGTGTGCCTCTCCATGTTCCGGGAGGGTCTGGAGAAGTCTTCCTCAGAGCTGAAGGTGTGAATGGGCTGCCCCCCTCAAGCGGCTGCTCCTGGGCAGAAGGTCAGGTCTCCCAAGCTCCCGCCCAGCCCCTGGGCAGGCACGCAGGGCAGAGGGAGTCTGTGCAGCCCCCGCACAACAGGCCCCTCTGTTCCCCTCCTGGGCCCAGTGTCCAGCCATCCCCGAGTGGAAGCCCTGGACTTGGACTCGGAGGCCCCTGGACTCCGGGGGTGAGGGTGGGTCAGCATCTGGGGGTGGGTACCCCACAGCCTGACTCTCCAGGTGGCCTCTCAGTGGAAGAGGAGCTAGGAAGTGAGGAGAACGTGGGGTGTGGACTGCTCCTGTCGTCCCTGCTGCAGACGAGGCCTCCCTGGGGAAGGAAGGCTGAGGTGGTCCTGAAGATCCCGCCCCTCTGGAGAGGGCATCCTGGTCCCTGGGCTGAGTCTGCAGCTGGAGCAGCCCCGAGGTGGACATGGGAAGCTTCCCTGGGGCCCCACCGGGCCTCGCTCACCTACTTGGGTCCAGGGGCCCTGCAGGGGGGCAGCAAGGGCACCCCCAGGCTCAGGCAGTGGGAGAAGGCACAGAGCTGAGGTCAGGTCCAAGGTCTCTTAGTGTGATACATGTCATGCCATCATCTTCAACTAGGTGCCAGGGTCTTTCATTGTCCCCCAGAGCCCTGGGTTAGGGGGTACGTAGAGGGCATGTCCCAACCCCCAGGGCTGATGACTGTGGGGGGAGCCTGAAGCTGCTCCCCTCTGGCCTGTCTCTGGCTTGATATGAATGCCATGGGCCATGGGTGAAGCCAGGACTCTGTTCTACTCCTCAGCTGGGCCAGTCAAAGCCTGGCCCTAACACCAAGGCTGGGAAGTGCAGTGGGCAGGGCCTCAGCAAGGATGTGGGCAGCCATGCTGCTGGGTGGCTTGGTCTGTGCAAATAGGAGTGAGGAGTGTCCTGCTGCTGTCCCTCTCCTGTCTGCGCCTGTGTGTGCGACTCCATGTGGGTGTGCCCTCTCTGCCTGATAAGCCCAGCCCCAGCCACGCCCAGCTCTCTGCCCAGCCCGGAGGACATTCTGGGGTGAACTGTCTGTTCATTATCAGGAGGACCAGCTGGTGCTGCCTGCTGCACCCAGATGTCATTCCCAGCACTCCCTCGCTGCCTCAGGAAATCACCCCCCCCCATCCTTCCCGTCCCCTGCTTGGGGACACCCTCCTGGGAGAACCTCACTTGACCCTGCACCCTTGTCAGTCCCAAGCTGTGGGCCTGTTTGTGTGTGTTCACCTGGACCCTCCACACAGGCTGTCCAGGCTGCCCCAGGGCCTGGCCTTCATGTGGAGGGTCTGCCCAGCGCAGCCTTCCTTCCCCGGGGGGTCAGGCTGCCCTGTTCTTTGGCTGTTCCTGTGGCCTGCCCCTGAGGCCCAGGTCCTGCCCCATCTTGGCCACCCTGGTGAGGGCGGCCTGCCATTGGGTTTCCACGATTGTAAGAGAACAGGTGTCCAGAAGAGAATGAAGGGAGTGGGTGCTGGGCTGTGTGGACGCTGGTGGTGGGCTTTATGCCAAGGGTCTTTGAGGGTGCACTTTCCTAGCCTGGCTGCCCGAGGGGAGAGGGGTGTTCAATTTGTTGTTGACTAAGGAGCCACCCAGCAGTGGGTAAGGGTGCCACTGTCAGTCTCCTCTGAGGACAGAAGGACAGGGAGGAAGCAGGAAGCAGGGAGAAGGGATGGGTGCCCACGGCTCTTTAGCCTTCACCTACTGGCTCCCGCGCAGCTGCTGATCCTGCTCCCGTGCAGGTGATAGCCTGCCTCAGGGCCTTCGCACATGCTTCCCCTCTGTCCACAGACTGCCCACCCTAGAGGGCTCCTGCTCACAGGTGAAGCCCAAGCCAGTGGGGCCCCAAGTCCCCTCCGAGCCCCTTTGTGCCCTCCCCTATATGGGCACTGCCTCCCCACTAGCCTGGGTGCTGCTCTGGGGTTAGAGGTGTTTCTCAGCTGCACAACTCAGGTCTCAGACTGAGCTCTGACCCAGAGACCCCACCTCTGCAGGGGGCCAGCATCACCTTGCAGCCCTCTCTTGGTTGATGGGTGGATGGACTGGTCATCCCCCTCTGCTGTCATGCCTGGCTGGCTCCCGCCTTGGGACCCATTCTAAGGAGTGCTTCCCGGTGTCTTCTGTGGCTCGTAGTTTTCAGAGAGCTCAGTGTTGTGCTGCTGTGAGTATTTGATCAGTATCGGCAGTGTGCAAGGTTTGGGTCTCGGATGCCTTTGCCTTCTCCAGAGATTTCTTGTGCAGGGGTATTCTTTCCCAAGGGTGGCTGGAGCCAGCTCAGACCAGCGCACAGGAGCCTGCTGACAGTAATTTTGTGAGCGTGTTGTTGAACAGCCATTATTAAAATCAAATTAAACTAATTACATATGTAAAACATACAAATTACATAAAAACAAAGGTAATGAGCACTCACAGCGCACGGCCTCCTCGTGCTTCACATCCTGCTCTCATCTCTGGTCTTGTGTGCGCGAGACTCGGCTGTGTCTGAGCAGTGGAAATACTCTGCTCGCCTCTTCCCACTCCGGTCCAGCAGTCGCACGCCGATCCTCAGCTCTGGGAGCGGCAAAGGCGCACCTCGGGGCTCCTCCCACAGGGCTGGCTGCTGGGTTGACTGGCCCACCTCGGTTATCTCGGATACCTACACACTAGAAATCCCAGATGGAATTTAAGAATATTTATTTGTGAAGCCTCGTTAAAAGATAATGCACAAATCCCATGTTAACATAATAACACGTGCATCAACATTTTATAAAAAATAAACAGTTCTTGTTCAAAACTAAAAACTAACTCAGTGCGAGTGACACGGGTGACGTTTTTGCCCATCTCTCCAGCGTCTGGCGTACGAGGACAGGTGGGTCCTCCTGCCCTCCAAGCTCCCTCTCTCGGCGCGTTGTTTGGTTGGAGTGTTGGGGGATGTGGCCCCGCAGACCTGCCACCCTCCCACGGGCAGTGGGTGTCCTTCCCGGGGGCTGCCCGCAGCAGGCCCTTGCCAGTCTCCCTTGTTCCTGTCCTCTCAGGAGGGATCGAACCCAGAGGCTCTACGCTGAGCCCCAGCCCTTTTTAACTTATTTTGAGACAGGGTCTCACTGAGTTGCCCACTCTGGCCTCAAACTTGGAATCCTCCTGCCTCTGCCTCTGGAGCTGCTGGGATCACAGGGTGAGTCACCACAGTCTGCACTCCTGCAGGTCTCTAGAGCGGTGCAGTGTGGAATCTGAAACTATCGCAGGCTCTTTCTTAGGTTGCTACAGTAACAGGCACTGGTCTGTTTTCCACCTTGAATGATCTTTCCCTGTGTATGGTTTTGGAATATGTCTGGTCACCTGGAAAAGATTGGTTCACTGAATTACGCAGATTTTCCAAATGTCGACACATTTCATTATGTTATCCCCAAATCCTGTCAGCATTACCACTGACCTCTGAGCAAAGCCTGGTTGCTTTGGAGCTGACAGTCACTGTGGTGGCCTCGAGTCTTGCAAAGTGCTCATTTTCACCTGAGCTTGAATTTGGAAGTCGGCCATGTCAGTTGTCACTTGCTCCTGTGGCTTCCCTGATTTTTGAGTGACAAGCTTGCTTTGTTCTTTTTTTTTTTTTTTTGAGACAGTGTCTCACTGTGTTGGCCAGGCTGGTCTTGAACTCTGAGCTCCTGGGGTGGCACCACCCCCATCCCTGTGAATGTCCATACAAGCAGAAAGACAGCTCTTTTATTAGGAAAATGGTTTGGACCTTGTGGGTTCTGGGGACCGTAGGGTTCTGTGGGGGACACTTTGGGAAGCAGTGCTGTGTGGCCTGTGCAATGCTCTGATCTTTATCCTCTTCACTCGGCAACATGCTTTCAAGCTCTGTCCCTGTTTCTGTCCCTGCCAGCTGCTCTCCTGCTCCAAGTGCCTGTGCCCCCTGTGCACCCCACTCCCCCTGCAGCAGGCCCAGGCTGCTGTGCATATCTTCCCTCCAAGCGCCCTCGGAAGCCCAGAGTGGCTTTCTCTCCATGCAGGGCCATTGTCCCAGGGCTGCCTGCCTGTGCTCAGCCCAGTGACCTCCTTGTCCAGGTCTTGCTTCCCTTGACAGATGCCCTTCTTCTGTCTCCAGAGATCTGGTGAGTGGAGCCAGCTCTGAGAGCCCCCACTGTCTGCATGGTCTCAGGGGCAGGGAGCTGGCTTCTCTGCTCCCACATGCAGCCCGCTGAGCCGGGCAGGCAGGCTCCACACCTGGCTGTGCCCCAGCTTAGCCACACCAGTTGGGTGGGGGTGGGGTCTTGCCGTTTCTGAACCTCAGTTTCTTTCTTTGGGGAATTGGATTTGTCTGTGGCCTAGATACCTGGCAGGGCCTGGGCAGGAGGGAAAGGAGTCCTCTTTGACTTTCCCCTTCCCAGAGGCTGGGGCTTCCACCGCTGCCTTTCCCAGGGGGCTTCCCGAGCCAGGGATGCCAAGTGAGGGTGTGTGGGTCTGCTTCCTGGGCGCTGACGCAGCAGGTGGGAGGCGGCAGGAGGAGGCTGCAGGAGGGCAGGCTGGGACTTGAGGTGGGCCTCCCTTGCACTCTTGGGGACGCTTCAGGTGCACTGGAAGCATCGGAAACGGTAGCAGCCAGGTGGCCACCAGGACTGGGAGCCAGCTCAGGACCTGTGGCCTGAGCGGGCACATTTGCCCTCCCTGTGGGTGGAGCAGCGGGGAGCCTCGCCTCCTTACAGGGGAGCCACTCTCTCCTTCAGGGGAGAGGGTCTGCCAGTCTGCCGTGGGCTCACATCCTGGGCACTAGCCAGGCTCTCAAGGAAGGGTCAGGTGGACCTCTCCACCCTGTGCCCGGCTGGACCTGCGTGAGACCATCAGTGAGCAGTCTCCATGACGGGAGCCAGTTCCCAAGGGCTTGAGGTTGGCATCCGGGTCAGGATCTGAGCAGAGGCCAGAGGCCTGAGACAGGAGGCACCCTCTCCTTAGCACAGGGGCCTGGGATCCTCTGGGTTGGCCAGAACCTTGTGGCCAAGCAAGAGGAGCAGGCCTGGTCAGGAATGGCCCCGCAACAAGATCAACCAGGGATCCTCCTCCCTGGCCCCCTACCCACATGGGGCTAACCTGCTGTCGGGCCTGGGAGCCGTAGGGCATGGGTGGGAGTGAGGGGCACCACTGAAGCCGGGAATGGCTTGCGGGGCAGGTGGGTGAGGGGCTCCTGGTGCCAGGTGCATTGGGCCTGTGCCAATGACTGACCTCACGGTCCTCACAGCCACACCTTGGCTTGTGGCGGCCGGCGTAGTGCAGTTGCCTAATTAGGTTCCCCAGTGCCAGCCCCGTGCAGCCCCACGCCTGGCCCGGGCTCTGGCAGGCGTGTCGAGGCACAGCTCCCGCTCCCACCGCAGCAGGAAGCTGACTCTCAGGCACCGGGCAGGCGCCAGTTTGGGACGGCGGCTGGAGGTGGTGCTGGCCGCACGGGCTGGTGGTCGAGGGGCTGCAGCAGTCCAGCTGCCTCAGGAGATCCTGGGTGGGGAGACCCAAACCTGTGGGTGAGCCTGGGACTGGTGCTGGGTCTGGGGAAGGAGGGAGGCCCTGGCAGGGGGCTGGCCTGGGCCTGTGGGAGGCCTGGTGCCCACTCGTTACGCCGCTGAGCCCAGGACCCCAGAGTGCATGGCTGGCTAATCCCAGCTGACGCTGGAGGAGGGCAGCATGGGCTGGAGGGCCTGGGGCCTGGAGCGTGTGGGTGAGGGAAGGCCTCGATCAGAGGGGGACCGGGAGCCTTGGCTCGGGGGGCTGTGAGGCTGGCTGGGAGCCTCCTTCCCACCTGGGCAGAGCATGACTCTGGGCACCTGGAGGGTCCAGGCCCCTGGTGTTTGAAGCAGGGGCCAGAAAGCTCCGCCTTGGGCAGGTGGGAGGGCTTCAGGCCCAGTGGCTAAGGCCTCTTCCTGGCCCCCGTCAGTCTCTGTGGCTCTGGGTTGGGGGTAGGGAAGGCACCCAAGAAGAGATGGCCAGGAGGGCTCTGGAAGAAGCTGGCCTGGGAGAGGCAGCAATGGCCAGAGTGAGGAGGTAGAGAGGAAGGTCGGCGCGGGGGCTGAGCGGGGCCTGGGGCCGGGGTCTGTGGAGCAGGTGAGAGGCTGTTTAGAGCCTGGGGTGCTTTGGAGGAGCAACAGGAGCTGGGTTCTGGAGCTCGGCCAAGCAGGGCCGCCCTTGGCACATGGTTGCCTAGGAGACCCAGGATGGGGGTGGGGGGCTTCGCTCACTGCAGGGGGGAGTGGTGACTGAAAGGGCCGAGACCCTGGACCTGAGTGACAGCAGAGGGCTGGAGAGAGGGCAAAGGGATGCCCTCCAAGGGCTCCTCGGGTCTGGAGCCCAGTGGGGCCGTGGGTTCCAGGCATCGCAGGTACCTGTGCTTTGCAACCGAGCTTCTGTGAGGCTGGCTGGCCCCTGAGAAGTGGCCACTGCCTTGCTTTCCATTCTGGTCAAGCTCTGGGGAAAGTCCTAGCACAGAGAAACAGACTCTGGACCCTGGGAGGAAGCGGGAGGCTTGGTCACTGGGGCTTGTCTTCCTCTGCTACTCACCACCGGTGTGAGGTCTTAGCAGGCACCCTGTGGGCCTTCAGGGGCCCTGCACCCCTCCCAGGGGGTTTGGGAGGCGCAGTGGGGCTGGGCTGCCATCCAGCCACCTCCAGCAGGGGCCGCCCTGGTCCACAGACCTGGCTGACTGCACTGACTGTTCCTCTTGCTCTCTCTAGGTGTGTGATGAGTGGCAGACCCAGACTCCACCAGACACCAGGGGCCCTGGGAGCAGAGGGTTCTGAGAGCAGCTTCCCCTGCCTCCTGCTGACGGCCAGCTCCCCCTGCTAATCCAGGGCTGCAGCACCCCCACCGAGAGTCCTCCATCCCTCTAGGATGGCTCCCCCACCAGCTGGCCCCCTGGTTCCTGCTCCTCCACCTGAGGACCCAGGACCCAGTCTGGACAACAGGTGGCTTTTCCTGAATGCCAATGTCCTGCCTGTGGGTGAGTGAGGCCATGGGCCTAGGTGCTCTGCCCTGAGCTGGAGAGCACAGTTCTTTCCTGCCAAGGGACTGTCCTTATAGCCCCAGAGATGATGTGATTCTTGTGATGTCACCTGGGAAGAAGGGGCCTCTGCCAGCTCCCCTAGAACAGGGATGCTTCCCTGGGCGGGGTACACAGTGCAGGGAGGCTGGTATGTACCTGGTGCTTCTTGTGGCAGTCTACCTGGCTGGACACAGAGCACATGCTAGGGCCCACCTGGGAGAAGGGTTTGACTAGCTCCTGGGGTCAGCTCTCTGTCCCTTACGCATTGCCTGGTGCCTGGGCACAGGCAGAGGGCATCTGGCCCTGCGGTGGGGGGCTTCTGGTCAGGTGGATGCTCAGGAGGTGGCGGCCGACCCTCTCCGCGCCCGAGTTTCTGTTTGCCTGGTGCTCTGTGGAGGGCAGGTCTGCCTCTGCCCACTGGGTGTGTGCGTGTGTGTGCACCCTGCACCCTGGGCTTGCAGAGCCGGCTCCGGCTTGCTCGTCCCACATTCTCCAGATGTGCCTGGACAGGCCTCTGCACCGGGGGTGGGAATGTGTCTGCCCAGGTGCACAAAGTTCCTGCTGGGCTTGGGCCTCATCACAGCTCTGCCTGCAACTGGACACCAGGGAAGGGGCAGCTGGATGGGGGAGGGGAGGCAAGCAGAGCCCTCCCCATGGCCCTGTGGGGGAGCCAGAGGCCCTGGGTGCAGACATGGGGCCAGGTCCAGGTCCAGGTCCAGGAGGAGGCACTCCTGTCAGTACCCGCCTCGTCACTGCCCTGCCCCCGTCCCCTCCCCATGCCTGGTTGGCTACTCTGAGATCAGGTAGGTCTGCTGTTGGGTGCCTGGCCCGGGGCGGGGGCGGTGGCGAGGACCTGATCTGGCCTGGAGGTCTTTCCAGAAGGCTCCCTGAGGTAGCCCCACTGAACAGTGGAAAATTCCCAGCTGAGAGGGCAGGACTGTCAGGTGCCCTGGCTGGCCCATGGGCAGGCCAGCTGCTGCCTGGAGGTCATCCTGGGCAGCGCAGCAGCTGCTGGCTTCTCTCTGCCAGTGTGGTCCCTTCTTGGTGCAGACTGAAGTGGGTCCTGGTCGTTGGACAGCGCCTGTCCTACTGACGCAGGCTCAGTTTGTGGGCCATCAAAAGGCCCCCGTGTGTGCCGGGTGGGGTGGGGTCCGCAAGGTGGGTTTAAATGGAGCCTCGCATGGCTGTGGGCCTGCCCCAGGCGCTCTTCTTGGACTCCCGGCTTCTCCATCCATGAGGGGACCGGCTGAGGCAGCGAGGCCACTGAGAGGCAGGAGCTGGGCCTCCACCCTTGCCCCTGGCAGGCCACTCCAAGGGGAGAACTGAGCTCTGGGGCTGGGGCGGGGGCAGGGGGCAGTGGCTACTGCAGGGGGCAGTGCTGGAGGCTGCTCTGCGGTCCTTCAGGCCATGCCCGACAGGCCCCGTGCAATTTGTCCGACCTGGTTCTGGTGTGTGGTGGTCATGGGTTTCATTTAGAGGGGTTCATCCACTGCAGACCCACGGGTGGGGACGTGCGTGAGCTGCAGGCATGTGGGCAGGTCTGGGGCTGGCAACCCGGCCGTGTGGCTATGGCCTCCTTGCCAGAGGAGGGGGGTGTGCTGCCCTAGGCGGGGTCCCTCCCTGCCCTGACTGGTCACTCATCAGGCTCTGGGATCATCACCACCTCCTCCTGGCACCCACCCCCTGGTACCACTGGGGTGGTCAACGGCAGAGGCAAAAGTCTGGAACCGGGGGGTGCTGAGTTGCACGGACATGGGGCACTCCCTGATGGGCGGTGGGTCCCCAGCTGACCTCCCGGGGAGCTGTCAGGGCGGTCACTCTCTTTCCAGGCAGCCTCCTTCCTGTTCCCCAGGGTGGCAGAGGTGGGTGGCCTCTAGGCAGCTGCCCCGCCTGTTGCCCCCCTGCCTGTGTCTGCCTGTGCCTCCCCACCTTCCATGAGGTGGGGCTGTGTCCCTCTGGGAGGAGCTAACAGCTGGGCGGCTCTGCAGTGGACAGTGCCCGGGGGGCTGGCGGGGGCTCTTTAGGCTGCCCACATTCTGAGCCAGCAACGCAGAGGGGCTCCTTCTACTCAGGCCTGCCAGATGAGACCCTGCCTCAGCCGCTCCTGCGCTCCTGGTGGGCGGCAGGTAGGGCTGGCTAAAGCTGCAGAGCCGCCAGACGGTGGCCCCCACTAACCCAGGGGTGCACAGCTGACCGGGAGGACCAGCACTCAGACTGCCACTGATGGGACAGTCTCCGGGGGTCGATGGCATGTGTGCCAGGAATGCTGGCCAGTGCCCTCCTCGTCCTGGAAGTGCCAGGGGGGGGAGGCTCTGGCCATCAGGGCTGCGGGCCAACTGGGGTGCGTCCCTCATCAGAGCTGGAGCTGGCCCTGAGGCTGGGGGAAGGGAGTCCACCCAGGACATGTGCCCCCAGGGACTTTCCCATTTCAAAGGTGCTCAGATCTGGGCTCCCCGGGGCTTCATGATGGTGCCGAGGCTCTCTCATGTTTGTTTTCTCTCTATGAAAGCAAGACTAGCTCAGAGGAGCTGCTCTGGAAAGTACAGAGAAACATAAAGAGCAAATGAGATCTGCCGACAGGTCCCCGTTTCTCTGAGCCTTTGTGTGCGGGCCTCTGCTGTGATCTGCCCAGCTTTGCCCCCCTGTTCCCCCGCCCCAGTGCCGGGTCCGTGATGAGCCCCGCCTGGGTGCTCAGGATAGGGCCTTGGGTTGCTTTCAACATTCGGGTTTTCTCCTGGAGTCTGACGTTAACAGCTGCCTCTGGTGTTAGTGGGTGCTGCTCCCTCCTGGCCCTCATCACCAAGCAGCTCAGGAGCAGGTTCTAAGGGAGAGTCCTGCGGGCGAACGGCCCTGCTGTGGTGCTGGCTGTTCCTGAGCAGCATTCAGTGCACCCAGGTTCCTTGAAGCTCCGCCTTCAGCTTCTCACTGAGGTAGAGAGAGGCTCCTGTTGAGTGACAGGTAGAGCTTGCTGGGAGGACTGGCCTGGAGCCCCTGGGGAGCCCCAGCGCCTTTCCAGTGTCAGCCCCACCTGGTGGGATGTGAGAAGCTTTTCTAGAAAGAGGGAGGACCTGTGGGTTGACCTGAGGGCCGTCCCAGGGGAAGGTGGCTCAATGCAGCTTTTCAAATTAGTGGCTCAGGGTTTCCTGAGGCTGGAGGCTGGAGGCCAGGCTAGAGGCTGGATGGATGTGTGTGAAGCGGGGGCCACATGTGGGGGGGGTCCCCGCAGGGATGGGGAAGGGCCTGGGGCCTCAGTGGGATTCTTTGTGCAGGACAGGGCTGGGAGCAGCCAGTGGGGTGCACTGTATCAGATCACAGCTCAAGTGGCCTCAGCTGTGATCCTGAGGAGGGGTCTCATAGTCCTTGGGGGATGCTGATTAAGGCTGAGAAAGGGCAGAGGAGGCAACAAGCCATCTGGGGGACTGCGGTCCAGCGGCCACTGTAGCAGGAGGCCTGGTCCCTGCCTGGTGCAGCCCCAGCCCTGTGTGGACTCAGTGGAGGGCCATTCCAGGGGGAGAGGGGCTCACTCGCTGCCTGGAACTAGTGCTCTGAGCTTCTCTCCCTGTGGCCAGGAAGGGGCGAGGGGCCCTCATCCTCCCCTCCGGGCACTCGCTGGGCTGAGATGGAGGAGGTGTGACCCAAACCCAGGCGACTCCCATCCGCCCGCTGCTCTGCACCCTGGGCTCTTGACCCAGTGGGCACAGGTGGCTGCTTGCATGGCACAGCTTCTCCTGACCTTGGCAAAAGGGGCAGGGCTGGCCTTCTGATGGGTGGGGGGGTGAGGGTCCGCTGAGGGGAGGCATGGGCAGCATGGCCATTCAGTTACAGAGCCCCAGAGGGCGCTCCTGGACCTCTACCAGAAGGCACTGGGGGCTCTGAGGGGCAGGTGCACCTTAGGTGGGGGTGTGGGTGGGTGTGCGGTCCTGCTCAGGTCCCTCCCCAGGGGAGTCCAGAGCCCTGGCCTTGAGTAGGGCTGGCTGGGACCTCTGGCCTTTCCCCTGAGGGTCAGGTACACTGTTGGTGCTCAGTGCTGGCTTGGGATTCTCAGGGGCTTAGATGGCTGGGCCCAGCTGGCAGAGGAGGGGGCAGCGGGTGCAGACCTAGCTTGTGGATCAGGAGTCTTCAGGACATCTTCTTAGTTTTTGGCACTGGGGATTGAACCAGGTGCACTTAACCACTGAGCCACATCCCCAGCCCTTTTTATGTTTTATTTTGAGACAAGGTCTCACTGAGTTACCTAGGGTCTCGCTAAGTTGCTGAGGCTGGCTCTGAACTCGTGATCCTCCTGCCTCGGCTCCTGAAGTCTCTGGGATTACAGGCGTGTGTCACCACACCTTGCTCAGGTCTTCTTTCTTCCCAGCCTCTGGGGGGTGGTCAGGCGGTAGCCAGGTAGCAGGCTGCACCCCCTTTCCCTTAGTGTGGTTTCCTGTTCCGCAGACTCAGGTTCACCCCACCAGCCCAGCCCAGGAATGCCCAGCTCGGACTGGGACCTGCTGTGGCCAGTCAGATGGCTTTTCCCATCTCAAGCCCCTCGCCATGGGTTCAGACGCTGGCCAGGCAAACAGCACCCACCCTGCTGATGTCCTCAAGCCGACACCCTGGGGACAACCTTCCGCCAGGGCACCTGGAGCACTCCTTTGTCTGGCCTGCTTGGCTCCACCTCTGCAGTTGGCCCCGTCGGAGCCACCCAGGCTTACACCCCCCACGTGTGTACAGGGACTCACCTTGGTCTCCGAGGCCCTCCATGGCCTGACCCCTGCCTGCCTCAGCAGCCTCCCCCAGCCCCTCCTCTGCCCCACAGCGTCCAGGCCCTGCCCTTCTGAAGGGCCCCTGGTGTCTGCTGCCCCAGCTTTGATGATGTGCTGGGTGCTTGTTTCACGCTGGTCACAGGGTCACGCTGAACTCTTAGCTGCCCAGTTAAGAGCCCTGGGGACGCTCAGAGCGTACTCGTCAACAGTCGCAGGATGAACGAGTGAACGGGTGAGTGAGCCCTGGGCCTGGCAGCCGGGCTGGCTGCTGCGTGTGGGCAACAGTTGGTTGATGACGGAGACGCCTCCATGGGCCTGGCGCTTGGTGTGGGGTGAGGAGATGCGGCAGCCCAGTTGCTGGGTTCCAGGAAGTCTCTGCTCCCCGGTGTCCCTGGGAGCAGCTCTGTGAGGCTGAAGGACCTGGGGTCAGCCAGAGGCCCTGGGGGACCTGTCCTGGGGAGTCCCTCCTGCCCCTGTCCCCAGCACCCCCTGGCAGGAAAGGCAGTATGGGCTCTGGGAGGGGATGTTTCTCTAAACGATCCTGTCCCAACCAGGGCCCTGAGGTCCTGGCCCCAGTGCACGGGAAGAGGGTGCGTGGGCCACCCCTGGCTTGGGCAGGTGAAGAGCCCGTGCTCTGACCCCTCTCTGAACCTAAGGTGGCCCCAGCACCATCCACACTTCCTCCCCGCCAGCCTGGGTATTGACAGCTCAGTCCTGGACCATGAGTTTTCTCCTATATTGGCCTTGGGTTATTGGGTGGGGAGCTGGCCCACCTGCCTTCCACCCATCCTTGAGCTGGGGGGACCTGCCAGCTCTGGTCCCGTGGTCACCTCCTCTGCAGGCCCAGGTGCCAGTGAGACCCAAGCTGGCCCACAGGAGTGGCCCTGTCCCTACCCGGGCCCCCTGTCCTGCAGAGCCTGTGTGGAAGTGTCGCTCTGACAATGAGAAGGGCCATCTGGGTCCAGGATGCCCGGGCTCTGGGTACTCTGGGCAGGTCACTTTCTCTCTCTGTGCCTCAGTTTCCCTCTCAAAGAAAATGGGGTGTCAGGCACCAATATTTCCAAGGGCCCACAGCACCCAGAGACAGGGTATACCCACAGGTCCTCCCAGGGAGTCCTCACTCCTTCCGGGTGGCACCAGCTGGACACAGCAAGGTGCCTGGGGTCTTGGGTAGAAGGTCAGCCCTGCCTGGCTGGAGGCCTGGCACCTACCCCTCTGCTGGTCCCTACAAGGAAGGCCAGTGCTGGCCAGGCCTGCCCCCTCCCCTGGTTCCACATGGTCTTGAGTTCTGATTGAGAACGGGACGTCTTAAGACCAGATGCTGCTGGAAAATGAGACACACACTTGCTAAATTTAGCCAGTTGAGAATTGCACATTTTCCCAATTAGACTCATTGATTTGGTGGCGAGCACTTGCTCCTCTGCGGTGCCCTGGCTGTGCCACTCGCTGCCTCCCTGCGGACATCTCTGCAGGCCTGTGGGTCCCCGCTGGTGACCGTGGGCTGCGGAAAGGCCCCTGAGCCCGGCTCCTGCCCTGAGACATCTGTCACACCTGGGGCTGGAGCCTGCCCCCAGCAGGGGGGCATGTGAGGGCACACAGGCAGGGGACCCGGTCTGGCTAGATCCCTCTGCACTAAGGAGACCATTCGTGAGGTCACTGAGGCCAGGCCTATCTGCCCAGTTTGGAGGAGCAGTGCTATGCACCTCCCTGCCTGTCGGCCTCACAATCTTGTTGGGGAGGGCAGCCTCAAACAAGGGCAGGTCAGGTCCTGGGACACAGTGGAGGACGAGGCAACCAGGAAAGACCCCCTGAAGGAGACAACATGCTCCAGGCCTTGGAAGCCAGGCAGGAAGGAGGGGGACCTGGAGCAGGAGGAGGCCCCATGCCATGACAGGAGGGGAGGGGCACACCGCAGAGGGAGCCAGCCAGTGGCGTGCCTGGGAGACCTGGGGGACCTGGGGAAGGAACCTCTGGGACATGGGGGTTGTGGAGGCTCACAGGCCAGGGAACAGTGGTGGCCTAGGAGAAGGCTGTCTGCCCTAGACGGGTCCCCAAGAGCACCTGGCCGACCCAGTGGGCACATCCATACACCACCCTCTGTGTGAGGTGGCTGGCCTCCCTCTCCACCCTGACCCCACCCAGAGATCGGGGATGCTCGGAGCCTCTGCTGGTGGAGATCTCTCTCGAGGTCCCCAACTTGCATTCCAGTTTTGGCTCTGGGTAGGAGGAAACCAAGGGTTCTGCGTCTCGTTGCTCAGTTTCTGTCTCCCTGGGTCTCTGGCTCTTGGCTATGTCCCCTGGGGAGCCCAAGGTTTTGTGGGTCCTTTCTCCTGTTGCTTTATTGAAGCACCCGAGTCCCCCATGCTTCAGGTCTGCTGTGCCCAAGGGTCTTGCTCCCAGGACATGGCATTGCTGTCCCTAATCCCAGCAGAGCCCCAGACTCTGAGAAGGGGTGCAGGTGGGCATGGCTTGGACGGTGCCACCTACTTGAATTGGAAGGGTCTGGGCTTTCTCTCCCTGCCTGCACCCAGCCCCAACGGTCTCTAAGTCAGGAGGGAGTGCTCGGGGCTGTCACTTTGAGTAAAGTCTGTGGAGGGCTGGGAAAGTGCAGAAGTTCCCAGCCACTGCCCCGCCAGTTCCATGCTGTTATCTCAAAGCCAAGAAGCTGCGGGTGGGATCATAGCCTGCCTGCCAGCTTCTAAGAGGGAGTCCAGTCCTGGCTCTCGTTGCGTGTGGGGTCCTGGATCGGCTCATGCTGTCCGGGTGGGGGTGGGAAAGAGGAGTAGGTAGCCCTGCTCTCGCTGGGAGGTGGCTTGAGAATTTGCTGGAGATAGCATTTTAGGACAAGGAGCTAGGGCAGTGTGGGTGCCACAGGGCCCTTCAAGGGGAGCCAAGAAGCAGCCTTCCAATCTGTCGCTGGAGTCTTGCAGAGGCTCCTCTGATCACCTCTGCTCGCCCCACAGCCCCTGTCAAGGCGGCCATAGCTCCTGGGACAAGGCTCTGACATTCCACCATGATGACGGGGGCTAAGCAGGTGGCTGTGTGGGAATGCCCAATGCTACCAACCTTGGGCAGAGGCTGCCAGAGGAAGCCTCCCAGAACCCACACCAGCAGGAGATTTTGGAGCTTGCAGAGATGGAGCTGGGAGGGGCCCTCTGTTCCTGGAAAGCAGAGAGCCTTGTGTGTGAGGTGGCTGGCCTCCCTCTCCACCCTGGCCCCACCCAGAGATCGGGGATGCTCGGAGCCTCTGCTGGTGGAGATCTCTCTCGAGGTCCCCAACTTGCATTTCAGTTTTGGCTCTGGGTAGGAGGAAACCAGGTTTCTGTGTCTCGTTGCTCAGTTTCTGTCTCCCTGGTCTCTGGCTCTTGGCTATGTCCCCTGGGGAGCCACAGGTGCAGGATTCAGTCCCTCTGGGTCAGCTTTGGTCCCAGGGTCTATGGCACAGCCACGGGAGTGGTTTTCTGAAAGTCAGGAGTCTTGAAAGAACTTTGGAAACCGCGAATCTAGATCTGGGAAATGGCAGCCCAGGAAGGAGAGCCAAACTCCTCAAAGTCTGTGGAAGCCAAGACCTGAGCTTGTGTCTGGTGTGTCCTCTTAAGTCACTACAGGGCCAGAGTAGACAGGGTCTGCCATGGGGAAAATTGGGGACTTTGGTGACATTTGTCTTCCAAGCGTGTCTCCTCCTCTGTCTCCAGGAACCTAGGGCCTCACTCCAGACTCAGCCTTTCCTTCCCCTGATGGGCAGTGGACCACGTCCTCTTCTCGGGCCTGGCCAGGATTGCTCCTCCCATTAAGGCCCATGTCAGACCTTAAAGGATGGAGTCCAGAGACCCCCCATCAGGGGCAGAAACATCAAGGTGTGGGTGGATGGGCTGCCTGGGCTAAGTGCTGCGGCTTCCCTAGCAGGCAGGCTCCGAGGGGCCTGGAGCAGGCTGCAACCCTCCCTGCCCCGTAGCTGGCCAGGTGGCTGACCAGAAAGCTGTTTCTTAGCTCCTGGCCAAGACAGGCCCAGGAGGGAGTCCAGGCCTCCTGGACACCGGTGTGGGCTGAACATTTTCTCTTGGCTGGTCCCCCTGTCCTCTTCACGGTGGCCTGCTGCAGGTGGGTGATGAGGCAGGAGAGGGTCACTCTGAATAGAAGAACCAGGGCCTGCAGAGAGGCCTGGTTGGCAGGAAGGTTCCAGGAAGCTCTCGGGGCTGGGGCCTGTCTCTATTGCTGCTGTGGGCACCCTCCAGCACCTGACTGTGGGGAAGGCTAGTGACTGTCCCAGCCCCTGCAGGTAGGGCTTGGTCTTGGTCCTCTTGCTGGGCCTGAGGGGTGGTTTCCAAGACATTCTCACCAAGCCCCTCTCTCAGACCCAACCCCATGGGGCTTCTCCATGAAGTGGGCTAAGGGGTGCTCCTGGATAGCACGAGAGCCCTCTTGGGGCTGGGCAATCAACCCTCCCCAATCAGTTCAAGACACTTTCAGGTCTCAGCACTAGTCTCCTGTCATCTTGGGGGGGAGGGGAGGGGGGAAGGTGGCCTAGGCCCCTCTTTTCAATCACCTTGGTGGCCAGGGTCGGGGTGGATTAGGCAGCAATGCCTGGCCCAGCGTCCAGCCTTGGCTGCACTGAGCTGCCTCAAGATGGGGAAGCGGTCTCGGCCCCGCCTCCGGGACCGGTCTGGGGCCACGCAGAGGCAGAGGAGGGAGTAGAGGGAAGTGCTGGGAGCTGGGAGGCTGCGGGTGCATCTTTGCGCAAAAAGTACTTTGGCTGCAGCGAGAGAGTGTGGGGCGGGCGCTGGCCCAGCTGTGAGCTGTGCGCCTCGCCAGTCCCTGATCTGTGCATTGCGCTGGCCCTTGCACCCCGTTGTGCCCCGCTCAGCGCGCCGCGAGCCCGCGCCCCTGGACCCCTCCCGGAGCGGGGCGGGCAGGGGGTGTGGTGCGGGCGGCACGAGTGACAGCGAGCTCCTCGCGCGGCGCCTCCACGGGGCGCAGTGTCACTGCGCCCGAGCGCGCCGCGCGCACAGCCCGCCGCGGGCCGCCCGAACCCGCGGGCGATGCCGCCGGAGCCCGAGCCCGAGCCTGGACGCTGACCGCCGGTCTCCGCAGCCGCCGCACCCACCGCAGCCGCGGAGACAATGGACGCGGGAGCCGCCCCGCAGAAGCACAGTAGGTGCCGCTCCTGTTGCTGCGCCGCCGCCGCCGGGGCCGCGGCGGGTGGACGCGCGGGGGCGCCTCTGTCCCTGGCGCGGGTTGGGGCCGCGTCGGGGGAGGGGTCGCTTTTCGTTCCAGTGCGCCCCGTGGGGCCGGGATGCTTACAGGGTTCTGATGGAGTGGAGGGCGCTGGTCTTGGTGGGCTTGGGAGAAGGTGCATGTGTGGGACGGCAACGGGACAGACAGGCATCCAGGCTGTCTTGGTGGCCTCAGGTGCTGGGTGAGGGCCACCCTCTGCAAACTTTCCTCCCCTGGTTTTACCTGAATATTTTACTGGGGCTGTGACCCTGTAAGGAGACTGACCCTTGGGAGCCAGGCCAGCTCCCTTATGCCCCTGGGAGGGTGCGTCAGGGGCACACACAGATTCTGCTAGAGGTGCCCAGTGGACATGCTGCACATCTGTCCAAGCTGCAGGTGCCGCTCCTGGCCCTGGCCAGCCTCTCTAGCACCAGTGTGTGTGTGTGGGGGATGGTGCAGGTGCTGTGGTCACTGCAGGGGAAGGCAGGGATCCTAGGGCCCTGGGTGACCTGCCAGGCAGTGTGTAGGGTGGTGTGGAGGTAGCATTTTGAGTCCCCTGCTGAGAGGCACTTCTTGAGGCTCTGGATCTTCGGGCCGAATGATGGGGCTTCCTGGGGGAAGGTGGGCACTCTGGAGCTGGAAGTAGTGAAACCAAGGATATAGGAGGCCCCCCTCTGTCCTGCCTCTGCCCCCCTCTGCTTGCTTTCCTCCTACCCTCCCCCCACACTGCCTGGTGACCTTTGAGGCAGATGGGGTGATCACAGACTCCCCTGTGAAACAGGCCTTTCTTCCGCTGCCTTCTCCACTCCTGAATGCACCTGGCTTGTATCTCCTGTCCCCTAAAGCCCTGGGCTCCTGAGGCAATGCCCAGCTGTCCCATGCCTGGGCAGGAGGGCTGGTGGCACTCATACGTGTCCTGCCAGGCCCCCAAGCTGAGGCCTAATCAGAGCTGCAGCCATGAAGGGTGTTTGGTACTATGAGAAAGAGGAAAGTTCAGAGGTCGCAGGTCACCATCCCGCCTCCTGCCCGGCTGGTGGGCACAGGAGCTAGCCCAGGTATCTCCCCTCACACTCTGGGCTTATGGAAGAAATTGGTCCCACAGCCTCCAACCCCACTGCCCATCACATTCCCTCTGGGCTTAACTCACAGCCACATTCTCTGTGCAGCCCGTGGGGAGGGTCCGAGTTCTAGAAGGAATAGTGGGGACAGGATTATGGAGGCCACAGGTGCTGCTGGCTGTAATGAAGGTCCCCATGAACCCTTACCAGAGGCCAGCTGTCTAAGGGCCTGCTCTCTGTGCGGGGAGGGCTGGCCTTTCTTGTCATTGCCATTGCCTGGAACCAAGTCACCACTAGGGCTGTTTCCCCAGGGACAGGGGCAGTGAGAAGAGAGGCTGCAGCTGGCCTGGTAGTAGCCAGGGACTTGGTGGGCACTTCTGCTGGCAAGGGTGCGCTGTGTTTGGGGCTCCTGGGGCGTGGGTCTGGTGGTCCTGGTGTCTCGAACCCTTACCTGTTGAGGTGCATGATGAATGTGAGACTGGGGGCAGGTCTTTACCCAGGTCTGTAGAGCTGATACACAGCCAGGTGGGGTCCAGAGGTGTTGGGCAGTTGGCAGTGGCTCTTCTAGAGGTAACCAGACAGGGACCCCACTCCCAGCTGGAGCAGGGGCCAGGGCCCCCCTGCAGGTCTTGGTGCCATCCATGGGGCCAGAGGGTAGGGGAGATCCCCTGTAGATGGTCCTTGGGTGCTGGAGGGGGCAGGTGGCCCCGGTTCCTGAGGCTTCCCCCCCCCCACAGAGAGTTCAGGTTACATAATCCCCCACCCCACACATGGATTGCTGTAAGCGGCAGCAGCCAGGTCTGACAGTACGAGTTGTAATTGGATTTTAATTTTTAATGTTTGCAATAGATGAAGAGCTATGGGCCAATTTGTATATATTCTGTTACTCTGTGCCTAATAGGACGACTTCATTAGCCGCTAACTATTACGCCCGCCCCACGGCCTGCTCCCCAGAAGGGCAGGAGCCCGGCCTGGAGCGTGTGCCAGGGACCTGCAGGCTGCCTGCCACCTGCTCCAGTGGAGGGGCATGCTGAAGGGACGGGATGCCTGCTGGGCCTCAGTGGGCTGAGAACCAGCCCAGAGGGTCCCCTCTCTGTCTGACTGGCCTTCCTGTTACCCATCCTGCTCCTATATGGGCTCTAGCCCCTAACGTGTGCTGTGGGGTCCTGGCTGCCCCTGGCTGACTGAAGAGATAGCCATTCAGGGGGCCCAGGCATCAGTACACCACCCCAAATCCAGCTTCCTGCAGCTGCCTGTTCTTGAGCCATTTGAGACCTAGCTGGGACTCTTGAACCCCAGGCCACTGGGCACAGGTAGCCCTGTATTCTCTGGGTTCCACTCACCACTCCTAGCTTGCCCTGTGAGCTTGGGGTGGGGACAGGGTCAGGACTCTGCAGCCCAGTCTCCCAGGTGCTGGGAGTGGGGCACCCCGGGGTGGGGGGCGCTTAGACTCCAGGCTGGCCAGGCTCTGAGCAGCACCAGGACCCTTTGCCCAGCAGTGTCTCACTCTGCCCCAGCTGCAGGGGTCCCAGGGGCGAGACAGCTCCGTCTGCGACCGCCCTCCAGATTATTCTTAGGTCTGTTGTGTAACAGGAAGCTTCGGAGGCAGAGGGAGGGAGGGCTCGTGGAGACGTCTCCAGCGGCAGCAGCTAGCCAGCCGGGAGTCAGCTTTTGTCCTTTCTGCTGCCCAGCATAAAGGGACAAAGGAGGCTGCCTCACTGCCCAGCCTAGCCAAGAGCAGGCCAGGCTGGGCTGTGGAGGGGGGCCCAGGGCCAGTGGGGTCTGGGTGCCCCTTCACCTCTGGGGCTCCCTGAGGATGAGGCTGAGCCTCCTGCCCCTGCATGTGTGTGCACGTGTGTGCATGTGTGTGCACGTGTGTACACATGCCAGTGCCCATCCCTCCTCCTGGGCCAGCTCCAGAGCAGAGGGGCCTGGGGATGGAGGTGAGGTGCACCACCTTGACCTGGACTGCCCGCATGGCTCCTCTTCCTGCTTTCCTTTCCCATCCCCTGCTAGGCTCCCAGCAGCCTTTGGGCGACAGTTCCTGGGTCCCCACCCCCACAGAGCAGGCTCTTCACACCTGTTTTACGAGCTCTGCTCTCTGCTAGGCCCCAGTGAGTGGGAAGCACCGGGAAGAGTCAGGCTCAGGGCAAACAAAGAGGGACCTTGGGGCATCTGAGAGCAGGGGACTCCGTCTGCTCTCTGCCAGAGTCTGCAAGGGAAGGATCCGCGTCCCTGCTCCCCTGTGTCCTGCAGCATCGGGGCCCCTGTCAGCTCTTCCTCCTCCTTTACTGGGCCCACAAAGACACACGTGCCCTCAAACACCTGCACACATCCAGGTAGATACCTGTGGCATGTACACACGACCCCCTCCAAGTGTCCAGGCTGCCTGGGAAAGGGGCCAGCTGGTCAGTGCTCATGGGGCTCTTGTTTTCCCCCTGAGGCTCTGCTGTTGGGATCCAGCAGCTGGGATGGTGCAGGAGCAGAGGAGATGTGGGCGTGCTAGGGACCTGTGGCTCTGGGCTCTTTACAATTCATGACCACCACTGAGCTGCTGACCCTGGAGAGAACAGAAGGCAGGGAGCCTGGAGGATGTGAAGGGGAAGTGGCTGAAGCGTCCTTGGTCTGGGGAGGGCCTCAGGAGGGCCCCAACCTGAGCCTCAGCCAAGCCTCCTCCCTGACGTGGCCCCTGGGCCCGAGTGGATGGCACTGACAGATCTGGGCCCCAGGGCTGGCACTGCACCTCTGGGCAGCTGCTACATTTGTGTGGGCAGGCCCTGCCTGATGGGAGGGGTATGCAGGGGGGCCTCTGAGGATGGGGCTCCAGAGCCCTTTGGGCAACCCCGGAGCCTGGGCCCCCTGGCTGGCTGTGGGACCTGGCAGGCCGCCTGACCATCTGCCCTTCCCTTCCTCTACTGAGCAGCATCTGGAACCTCGTGCTCCAAGGGGGCCGCTGGGCCTGACCAGATTGTTCAGAGGAAGCACACTGCTCGATGCTGGCCCCAGGGAAGGCTAGGGGTCCCTGTTCCCCACCTTGTCGGAGAGCCTGCACCTCCAGCTGGCCTGTCCTCTTCCTGAGCTCCAGGGCCATTCATTCCCTAGGGCTGCTGGGAAAGTGCCACACACCGATGACTTAAAGCACTAGGAATCTGTCTTTCACAGTTTTGGAGCCAGAAGTCTGTGACTCAGGTGTGAGCAGGGCCGCGCCCACCTGGAGGTGCCGGGAGGTGTGGCTGTCCTTGGCAGTCCTCGGCGCCTGGCTGAACGGCTCCTTCTGGCCCGAGTCCTCACAGGGCTTCTCTCCGTCTCCTCCCCGTCTGTGTGTCTTGAATCTTCTCGATTCTCTCGGAGGCCACTTGTCATGGGATTAGGACCCACCTGAGTGATCCCTGATGAGCTCCTCCTCTCAAGAGCCTTCACTTGGTGACATTGCAGAGCCACTTTCCCAGATGAGCTCAGCTGGCAGGGTGCAGGTGTGCCGTCGTGTATTTGGGGTGGCCACCACGCTGCCCCTCGAGGGTCTGCCTTCTCTGCTCTGCAGAGCTACCCAGCTGTGGGAGCCCCTGACTGGCCACATGCCAGGCTCTGCTTGGGCCCAGCACTGTCTCCAGAGGGTGCTGGGGAGGGGAGGAGCCCCTGCCACCACTTTGGTCTCCCAAGTCTCCTTTTCCTCAAACCAATAGACACTGCTCCATTTCCAGTGGCTCTAGAAGGCCCCCAGGACTGTTCTGATGAGGCTCAGATTGGGGCTGGACTCCTCTAAGACTCCTGCCCCCAGTACTGCCCTGCACTGTAGCTGCTTCACAAGTTTACCTCGAAGCCAGCAAAGTGTGGATCTGAACCCCTACCCTGCCAAAGCAGCCATTCTTTTCTTTCTGTCTTTCATTCTCCCTCCCTCCCTCCCTCCGCCTCTCTTTCTGTCTTGTACTGGGGATTGAATCCAGAGGCACTTAACCACTGAGAAACATTCCCAGTTTTTTTTTTTTTAAATTTTTTATTTTGAGATAGGGCCTTGCTCAGTTGCTAAGGCTGGCTTTGAACTTGCAATCCTCCTGCCTCAGCCTCCCGAGCTGCTGGGAAGACAGGTGTGGCCACCTGCCCAGCAGCCAGGGCTATTTTAATAGGAGATATGCACTATCAACAGGTGTCCAAAGGGACCCTGCAGTCATGCTGGGGCTGTAGGGAGGGAATGTGGGGCTGGGGGAAGTGGGGTGGGGACCAGCTCTCCGTGTGGCCTCTGCTGTTCCTGAGGCTGTCACCTAGGCTGGACATTTGTTCTTCCTGGGTGATGGAGGTTCAGACCCTGGCCAGGTCAGTCAGTGGGAGAAGCCATGGCCCTGCCACTAAGCAGAAAGATTGGATCCCAGGTCCACAGCTGTGTGTTCTTAGGTAGTGGCTTGGCCTCAGTGTCCTCTCCTGCCCAGTGGGCTGGCAGTAGCAGGCTGTGGGCAGGACTGGAGGCTGTCATGAAGCTCTGCTCCAGCCGCCTCTACCAAAACGCACTGCCCATGTTCTGGCCTTTGAGTGAAGGCGAGGACAGAAATGGAGGGGTCTGATGCGCCCTCCTGGCCCATGAGCCAGCCCTGCTCCTGCTGTCCCCCAGGGCTCAGCTGTTCTGAGACAGAGTTGAGGTGTAGCTGCGGGCACCTCTGATGCATAGACAGGGATTGGCACTGCTGGGGCTGCTGCTGGTAGGGTGGGCCTCAGTTTCCCCAATCTCAGCCTGTTGTCCCCGCCATTTCTCAGGCAGTGGGTGAGGGAGGCTGTTGCCCAGCAGAGCCCTACCCGACGCTGGTCCGGGCACAGGTGGGCCTGCCTGTGGCTGAGCTTCAGGACAACAAATGCTGGGAGCCCCTCCTGGGAGGGACCTGGTCTTCGTTTGCCAAAGCCTCCAGTTCCTCTGGAGACGTTTCGAGTGCTCGCAGTGGCCCTTCGCTGTGGGGCGGCCAGCCCCCTGAGTGCCTTGTTAAGGAACCATGAGATGCCCCACTTTTCTGAGGGCTCCTGCTTGCCTCCCTGAGCCTCCCGCACAAAGCCAAGACGCGCCGGCCTTCTGGGATCCCTCCAGCAGCCTTCAGCAAACATGAAAAAAGGCTCCCCCCAGGGCCTTCCGCCTACCCGGCTCCCCGACATGGGCTGCTTCCTGCTCTCCTGGGACCTCAGGACAGGCTTGTCGGAGGCTTTTCTGGGTCTGGGAGCTGCCAGCCCGCCCCGAACCATGCCTGTGCCTCTTGCCTGCTGCTCCTGGGCTGTGGGTGCTTGGGCCAGATGCTGGCTTCTCTGAACCTCAGTCTCCTCATTTGTAGGAGGGGGTGGTGGTGGCTGAGAGTGCATGGTCACCAGCAGAGGTGACGAGCCTGTCGACAGGTGTGATGGGCCAGCAGTGCTCTCCCTGGCTCTGCAGGAGGCGATTTGGCTGGTGGCTTCCCTGGGGCCCACTGCTTGGCCCTTGTCCACCGCGCTGAAGCAGGTCTTGGTGCAATATGGGACACAGCCTGGCAGAGGGCAGCAGACAGCCCTGGCGTGCCCTGGAGGGAGGACGCTGCCGTCTCCACCTCTCCCAGTTGAGGGCAGGTTGGTGTGGGCCTGCCCCAGTCCTCACTGTGGGCTGTGGGCCCAGAACCAGGGGTGCCTGCCCTCCCCTTGCGATGTGCCACAGTGTCCTCGAGGAACACTACCTGCAGTGACAGGTGAGAAATTGTAGCTGGGAATGCGGCTAATGAAGATGGATCTCAGGGCTGTGCGGATCAATGCTGGCTCCCGGCAGCTCCAGGGGTAACTTCCACGCACCCCACTTTCAGATCTGGCTCCCTACCTGCTCTTTGTTCTCCCCTCAGCCCCAGGTACTAGCTGCAAGGGCCACTGCTAGACCAGGGAGCCTTGACCCCATCACAGTCCATCACCGTGGACAGCAGCCCTGTGGGTCTGATACAGGCATGCTGTGGACCCTCCCGGTGCAGAGGAAGCCTGCACACCCCGGAGGTCAGCTGCAGATGGGGTAGACAGTGATCCAGAACTGCGGCCTGGTGTCTATGGTTGCGGCCCCTCCCTGGGGGTTGGGGATGGACCTCAGCCCCTGGAGTCCCCCCAGCCCTGGACCGTGGCGTGTTCTGGCTCTCCTCTTGGCTGCCAGGGGAGGCAATGATTCAGGCCGGAGCTGCAGAGGAGGACTCAGTCTGCGTGCTGGTGCGGAACTGTCTGTTCACACGTAGAGCATGTTCCAAGCCTGGGCCTTTGTCCTTCCTTAGTAACACCAAGCTTGTGAAGTGCGGCTTGTGTTCCGCCTCAGGCCCGTGGGGGCTGGGGCTGAGCAGAGCCTTACATCTGGCCCCTGGTGGCCTGCCTGTGGGCAGCAAAAGTAAAGGTCTCGAGGTCTCCTGGGGGTGGGGGTGGTGGGCAGCCCTTGCTGCACAGCTGAGCTGGTGTCACTCTGCACTTGATCCCACACTGTGGGGACCACATGTTCACCCAGGTTTGTAAGAGAGTTGAGGCTGCGGGGTAGCTGGGCCAGGCTACTGGACCAAGGACTGTGCACCCTCAGGGCAAACCGGAGGTTCCCAGGGACTTGCCCAGCCCAGGCTCCCGCCACCCTCCCCCTGGCCTTGCCTGGTGGGAGAGCAGCCCTGTGGAAGTATTTCATCTCAGCTCAAAGGCAGCAGCTGCTGTCCTGGGGTGAGCCCCACGGGGAGGGGCGGTCATTGGCAGGGACAGGAAGTCCTTGGTCCTGCCCTCCTCTGGCCCACTCCACCTGCCACCTTGCTCTCTGCCTATCTGGCCTTGGGAGTGGCTGCTGTGAGCAGCAGGCGGCTGGGGCTGGGACGGGTCCTGAAGTATCACCAAGCCCTCCCTGAGCCATCCCAGAGAGCAGCAGATGGGCCCAGGCTGGTGCTGAATAATTCACAGGGACAGGAGACGTTTGGCTGGGGCTCCCTACTCAGGGGCTGGGCAGGAGGCTCCTGTGCTAGGGACTTGGCCCTATCCAGGGCCACCCATCAGTCCTGTTCCTGGAAGGGCTGGTGTCTAGCAGCACCCTCACTCGGCCCGTCAGGGTCCCTAGCCAGTTTACCCTGATCCCTGGCATCATGTGCAACCGGTGCCCAGTCCTAGCCAGCCAGGGAGCACCTCGTCAGCAAACCCAGAAAGGCTTCCCTCGGGTCTGTCCAAGGGCAGGGCTGTCCAAGGCAGGGCCCAGATGGCAGCCTGGAGGAGGATCCTGCTGGTGGCATCTCGTCCCACCCTCCTTGGGTCTGGTTCTGGGGGGTGCCTACTGAGAGCTCCCAGACCTGTCCGTCTCCACGCTGGCATGGCCCCCTTGAAGGAGCCTCCTGCTGGGTGCAACTCTTTCCTTGGGGCCTGCCCAGGGCCACTCCCCTGGAGGGGCAAGGTGTTCCTCCTCCACAGCCCCTTCTGTCTACTCCATTTGTGGTCCAGAGCTTCCAGGCTCCGCAGGGAAAGCCATACCTGGCACCCACAACCTGCTGTCCCTTTTCCGGGGTCCTCTGAGCCCCTGGATGCCCTGTCACCAGCAGATTCGAGCAGTGGCCGAGCCAGCACCTTCCAGCAGCCAAGTGTAGGTGGGGTCAGAGGGGCTCCGATCTGGGCATGAGTTTCCCCACATGGCCCCCACTGTCTCTGGCACCCGGAGCGGTGGGCAGGGACTGCTGGGTAGCCTCTTTTGCATCTCCCAAGCAGGAAGGGCATTGAGAGAAGCCTCCAACCCTGGTGCAGGGGAGCCTCTGTGAGCCCAGGGTTTGGGGGGTCTTAGGAGCACCGGGGACCCTCAGCAGGAGGGCTACCCAGACCTGCTCTCCAGGAGCCTTTAGGTGGGGGTGGAGGGCAGGAGCCCACAAGCCAAGACCCAGACTCCTTCTGCCGTAGCCCTTGCTGGCCACCTGCCGTGAAGCAGATCGCGTGACTCGCCAGTGTCTGAGCAACCGTTTCTAGGCCAGGCCTGTGGCCCACTTGTCAGGAGTGGGGCCATGGGTCACAGTGAAATTCCAGATCAGAGGTGGCCCCGGAGCCCCGGTGGGTGAGGGGCCAGTGGTAGCCTGTCTGCATCTTGGGGCAGGAGGGGCAGCTCTAGAGGAGCAGAGCTAGAGAGCCTGCTGGGCTGAGCTGGGCCCCACACCCACTGTCCTGAGCCCTGTCCTGTGGTCCTTGTCCTCACCGTCCAGCCTCCCTTGAGTAGTGCCTGCTATGAAGGCTGCTGTCTGCCAAGCACTCGTGGGCCCTGGAACCAGGGGTGAGCAGGCCCAGACCTGGTCTCCAGTCTGGGAGCCCAATCAACAGCACGCTTTGCTGACCTGCAGGGTGACTGGCGGCCCCATCAGGAGCCATGGGCTTACGGCTCACCTGTCCCCTTCCCAGCAGATGCTTGGCTCTCTTTCCATCCAATGTTTAGGATGACACTCAGGGATACCCAGAGAGCTCCCAGAGGGTCTCACGCCTGCTGAGAGGCTCTGCTTCCTGCCTGTGGGGATCAGTGGTGCGCTCTGTTCTGGCATGAGTGACACGGCATAACCTGGGGTGGCATGACTCCCGCCTGGGGCTGCATAGGAGTGTGGGGGTCCCCCAGCAGCCTCTGCCCATACTGGGGACTCCCTGCCAAGTGGCAGCTGGACCTTGGGCCACCTCCCCAGGGGCCCACTCCTTCCCACAGCCTCTCGGGCCAGGTCCCTGTGATGCTGGACAGATGTACCTGCACATCTGTGCCCCCAGGGCCATGCAGGTGTTCTGGGCCAGCCCATGCCCGGGACCCTCTGGTGGGAGAGGACAGTGGGCACCTGCCACTGGCTGCTTGGTGCTGGTCTGGTGTTTGAGCTGCCTGGAAGCCTGTCACACTCTGCCTGTTCTCCCTGTACCCTTGCCCCCAAAGCGTAGGAGCAGCCTGGAGCTGTCCCACTGAACCCTCAGAGGGAGCCAAGCACCTGCTACCCTGATGGCACCCTGCCTCCCTTGGGGTGAGTCTCCGCCCTGAGAGCCGGGGTCCTGAGGTGTGAGAGGTTTAGCTTTGGGGTCTCTGGGGTGACTGGGAGATGCATCTGCCCTGCGCCAGCTGCTGCTGGGGCCCCTCCAGCCCCAGGGGTGAAGGGCAGGGTCTTCCTCTAGCCGTGTCCCATCCTCACCCCGTATACCTGCCAGGCAGCACGCGGGGGTGGAGGGCTGTTTGTGTTTGTGTGCCTTTGTGTGTGTTTGTGCGTGTTTAGTATATTTTTAAAGCGACTTGCAGCTGTGTTTGAGTCAGTCCCGTTCCTGCGAGGAGCTGCAAGCCGCACACTGTGGGTTATTTTGGGCTTGGCATTATTGGGAATCATTATATTCCGCATCTGTAAGGAGACGGCGTTGCCTGGGGATCATCAGACCGAGCGGTGGGGGACTTGGAAGGACCTAGAGAGCCCACCTGTGCCCCTGGGACCTGGGGCTGCCATCGGGGTCCCCAAGTTGCCAGAACCCCCTTCCAGGCTCCCTCTATTCTGGGCCTCTAGGCTCCCCGGGTGAGGCAGGAGTGGGCAGAGATGCCAGGCCTCCCACCGGACTCCCCGGAAGGCCTGGCACTTCCCAAGGACACTTGCTAGACAGCAGGCAGGGTCACCAGCCCACCTGGCCAGTGAGCACAGCCACTGCCCACAGGACCTGGTGGCCAGCTCCTCTAGGAGGCCTTAGGTCTGGTCAGGCTCCTGCCCCGGGACTGGGAGAAGCTGGCAGGTCACGCGGAGCCCTCGTCTCTGGCTGGCGCAGCCTGCGCTCTCCGCCTCTCCTCAAAAGAAAATTGCCCTGCGCTCAGCTGAGCCTTCGGGAGCTGTGGGCGTGACTCAGCCGTCACCACTGCCTTTGCCCCTGGGGACATGTGAGGTCACAGGGTGGCTTGCCTGGCAGCCCAGCTAGGCTGTGGCCCCCTGTGGTCCCAGCAGACCCCTGATTCCTGTGGGTGGAGGGGAACACGGGAAGGCACAGGCAGCGTGGAGACCCGGGCCCCCTAAACGTCCCCCCATGGCTGGTGACAGGCCACCCTCCCTCCTGGATCTCAGCTTCCCCACTGGGCCCTCCTCCGACTTCGATTTGGTCAGGGCTCTTGGTGGAGAAGCCCACTTCAACCTCAGAACTGGCCTCCAGCATGGAGAGGACGGGGAAGTGGAGTGGCTGTTCCTGGGCTTCCAGGCAAGAGGGGACCCCGGGGTTCACTGTGACTGGCACTGCAAAAGGTGAAGGCACTCTCCCTAGGCCAGTCAGGCCCTCTCTGTCCAACCTGGGCTCCAGCATGACACCTCTTTCCTAGGGGCAGAAGCTATCCCCAGAACCCAGGGTCTGACCAGTCCAGTCCTCAGGTCCCAGGTGTGGCAGCAGGGGCTTTAGGTGGTCATCTCATGCTGAACAGACCTTGTCCACAGTGGCCTGGGGTTTGGGGTACCCAGGGCTCTTGGGGAGCCAGTCTGGACTGGCCCCACCCACCATCCGGGACAGGAATGAGGTCTGGGCCGAGCAGCTGGCTTGAGCTGCCGGTCCCCACACCCCCCTCTCTTCCACTCTCTGGCCATGGGATGGGACCTGTGCTCCGGAAGCCCCCAGGTGGACTGTGACAGTAGGATGTGAAGCCCCTTGGCCTCTCGTGGCCCCTGCTCTGGGACACACTGCTGCGATGGGGCAGCAGAGCCCATGGGAGACCTGCGGCCCCAGAGGTCAGCCCGGAGGACTCTCCAGGCCACAGCTTCCTCAGGCTGAGTGGCAGTCCCGGCCTCACGCAGTACCCAGACCTCGGAGAGGAAGGGGCAGGGACGATTCCCGTCCTCAGGAGGGAGCGGTGCTGGGGCCGCTGTGCTCAGCCTTCCCCTTGAACACCCCAGTGACTCACCCTCTTTCTTTCCTTTTCTTTTTTTACTTTAAAGAAAAAATAAACATCGGCCTGCCTAGCGCTGGGTCGTTGTGGGCCATGACATAGGCAGGTGGCACGTGGCAGGGAGGTGGCTGGCACCAAGGGCAGGCCAGTCGAGGTCATGGTGCCCAGGGCAGGGCAGGGGATTTGTCCGGGGGACACAGGTAACAGTCACCATGCAGCCGGCAGAGGGACCCGTCCCACCTGTCAGCAGGCCCTGACAGCAGAGGGAGGTCACTGGCTAGGGTTGGGGCCTCGGAGAAGGCACTGGGCTGCCCAGGGGCAGGAGGAGGACCTGTGAGCGTCCAGCCCCTGTGAGGCATGCAGGCGGTCTCTACCATGCAGAGACTTTGCCAAGGTCTTTCTGTGGGAAAGGGGCTGGCCCAGTATCTGGCCACCGTGGGGAGGGGAGGGCGGCAGCGAGGGCCCCACCAGCTGAGGAATCTGGAGCAGGGGCTGCCCCGTGGGGCCCTCCACACAGACGTGAGAGGTGGAGCTAGAAGAGCTCCCTGGCCTGCTGATCTGACCTGGGCCCCTGCTGCTGGGCTTGGGGGGAAGTGTGGCTTCACCTCTGGTCCCCTGGAGGTGGCCACTTGCTGTGTGGTCAGCCAGAAGGGGCTGATGAGAGGTCAACTTGGGGAGGCTCATAGAATTTGCATCTCCGCAAGAGCAGGGCGAGGCTCGTGGTGACAAGACGCCCAGGACTGAGCCCTCCAGCGCACAGTGCCTGCTGCCAGGGCAGTAGCTCCGCTCACAGTCCACTGCACTGTGCTGGACCAGGCAGCTGCCCCCAGGCCCTGACACCTTGGCGGAACTCTGGCGGGAACCCAGATGAGGAAGTCATCGGTGTCTTTCTCTGGGCTTGAGGGAAAAGGAGGGGCCTCCCGGGCTGTGTGCTCCCACCCCCTCTCTGTGCTGGGGTCCACACCTCTGGGTGGGATGCGGCTCGCTGCACCTCCCTGCCGGCCCCGTGCCTTTGGTGAGGCCTCTGCTCTCTGGCCTCCCTTGGCAGATCTGAAGGTTCGTCTCCCAGGGCAGAGGTGTTGGGACAAATGCCCCAGGGCCTGGCCTGGGGAGGCCAGAGTGGGTTGAGTGCTGGGTCATGCAGTGTGGGTACTGGCTCTGTCCTCTGACAGAGCCCCACCCAGACCCTCACCCCACAGAGGCACAGTCCCTACAATGACTGTGGTCTGCCCAGGGACGGTCCGGCTGCCAGGTTTGACTCCCCTCGACCTCTTGGATCCCAGGGTCACACTGGCCTGCATGACACGACCACTTGTGAGTGTTATGATGTTGGGTGAGTTGGGGCTGGTGCATGGCCACCCCTGAACCTGGACTGTCTCTCCAGAGCCCAGGCAGCAGGGATCTGTGGACACTGGGGCACTCCAGGTGCTATTGAACCTAGTGACCCAGCTGCTCTTTGTAAAGAGGCAGCCCTGCCTTGCTCTCCCTGGCCACCAGGCCACGGTCTCCTGGGGCTGGGGCTCTGGTGGGCCTCGGACCCCGTGGAACCTCATGGCTACCAGCTCACGGGTGCAGCTCTCACCACCTGCTGGGAGTCCACCGAGTCTAGGACCGAGCTGCGCTCTGCCCGTGGTCCCGGGTGATGAGCTCCCCCGACCACGGCCCTCTCTGCTGGGAGCCTTCTGTTTTGTCGTTGGGGACCCCAGAGCTCCCACTCAGGTTGGTATTGGTTCTCCTTCTACCAGTAGACACCGAGTAGTGGTTTCTGAATGGAACAAGGGTGTTTGAAAAGCACGTTGGGGACACATTTAGCACATAACTTGCAAGTGAGATGAGATCGTTGTGGAACGCCTGGGGCAGGCAGCATTTGGAGGTAGTTTCAGTTTGGCTCTGGTGATGGAACTGTCCATCTGTGGCACAGTGAGGGGCAGGCGCTGATGGCCAAGGGCAGAGTCCGTCAGCAGTGTCTTGCCACGTGTGCTTCTGGCCCTGGTGCTCTGGTCACGTGCGCTGAGCTGCGTCCTGGGCCAGGTGCCCTGCTGGCAGGATCCAGCTGTTTAGGCCACTTCCTGCCCTCCGTTTCCTTGCCTCCAGTGCTGGGCCTGGCTGAGGAAGGGGCCCTGCTCCCCAGTGGGGCTGGGCTCGCATACTCAGAGCTATCCTTTGCACCCCAGGCCTCCAAGAGCCCCGGCTCTCCAGGGGAGAGGCCTCTTGTTTCCAGGACCTTCCAAATGCTCTGGGACCCTGGGCCCACGGCCTACAGCTCCCCACGGAGCCAGGCCAACTGCATTGCTCTGCCCCACCACCAGATGCTTTCTGGGGTTGGGAACTGCTTCCGATTGGCTCATTGCAGCCTCCCCAGTCCTCAGCCATCCCTGATACATAGTAGGTGCTTAATAAATGCTTGCTGGCCATGGGGGTGGGATCAGGGAGGAGGGAGAAGGGCAGGGAAGTATGGCAGGGACCGTCCTGTCTCGGCACTGGGGTAGCTGCTCTGTGGGCCTGCAAGGCCCCCTCTGGCCAGGAGCAGGGCTTATTTGCATACATTTGCACGCAGGGTCCCTGTGCTTCTGTTTTCCAAGATCTTTGTGGTTTTAATCCACGTGAGTGGCCAGAGGGCTGGAGCAGTCCCTAGGCGGAAGGACCAGCTGCCTGAGCACCTGGTACTGCAGCACAGGCCGGGGCGGCCGGGAGGCGGCGCTCCTGCAGGGCTGGCTGTTGGGTCTGGAGAGAGGCTGGGGCTGTGGAGCTGCTCTCAGGAAGGGCTTCCAGCAGATTCCCAGCCTTGCTGAGCCCTGGCCACTGGTGCAGCTGGGCCCTTGAGCAGTGGGTGACGCTGCCCTCTCCCCTTCCTCCAGCCCTGGGTAGGGCCAGCCTAGTGGGCAGTGGGCAAGAGCCTCTCAGAGTCCCTCTCTGGGAGAGACCTTGGGAGCCCGGTAGAGGGAGAGACTGGGAAGGGGGGGCAGATCGTGGGCAGCTCCCATGGGACCCTGCAGCGGGTGTGTCCTGGGGCCCTGCTGGTAGCTGCTTGGCCGAGTTGGTCCTGGACTCCTGCCCACCTGTCTCAGTGCCAGGCTGGCTGAAGTTCTGCATGGCTGCCGCACTTGGGCACAGAATCTAGGTCAGCCTGGTGCGGGGAGGCAGGGAGGGCAGCCAGGGCAGCTCTGGCTGCCTCAGGTCTGCTGGGGCCGCTGCAGCCCGGGAAAGGACCCTGACCTGCTGACCTAGGCCAGGCCCCTCCCACTGGTGCCTGGGTGGGGCTGTGAGGCCTCCTGGGGAGCGTGGAGCCTGGCGGGTGTGAGTATGCCTTGGCGGCAGCTGGCGTTGGTAGAGCCGGCTGCCGTTGGCCCACGTGGAACCTGACCGATACCTGGGGGAGTGGCAGTGGTGATTCAGGCCAGAGCCTTTCCGAAGCTCCCTGACCCTCTGGCTGCCCTGGCCTCCACCCCCTGGCCTCCACCCCCTGGCCTCCACCCCCTTAGGCACCTCAGCACTGTCACCCTGTCTCCAGCCTCCACAGCCTGACCCCAAACAGGGGCCATCTGCAGCCCCTGCTCTCTGGCTGGATCTGGGATTGCAGCTGTCCTCCTGCCCTGGCAGCCCAGGGTGCTCTGGGGCAGCGAGGGTCCAGCCAGCATGACCCCACGCCTTGTGCGGCCTCGCACCTCTGTGGCCCCCACCTCCAGCCTCTTCGCTTTGCTTCTGGTCCCTTCCAGTCTTCTGCCTGGGCGTGGTGGACGCTGGCCGGGTGGCCGCCCTCCTCAGCCCGACAGCCGTCACCTGAGGGGTGCTGTGGTCAGGCCAGCTCCCTCCTGGCCCATCTTCCTCCTCTCCAGGCTGTGTGCCTCTGGGTAGCCGCTGAACCTCAGAGCCAAGACCTGGGTCATGTTCATCAGTGGGCCTGACTCCACGTGAGGATCTGAGGGTCGAGGCAGCAGGGGACCTCTGAACTGGGGACATGCTGGGACCTGAGGGGAAGGGTGTCCCCAAAGACCAGCATCCCTGCCTCACCCAGTGAGCCACTTGCCTGCACCCTCCTCCCCCGCCACGTCCCAGGGCAAGAGGCTGTTCAGCCGGTACGTGGGGGGTGGGTCTGGCCTCCTGCCAGGCCCTCCGGGGCAGCCCAGTCTCCCAGCAGAAGCTGTGACATTGGCAGGACTCTTGTACCAGGCAAGAAGCAACACTGAATGGCTTTGATGTTGAATGATTAATACAACGTCTCAGACACGGGCTGCTGGCCCTGTGTCTCCTGGCATCGGGGCTGTGAGCACCAACTTGTCACCTGGGCCCTTGTGCCTCCACCTTTACACACCTGGCACTTTTGAGAGGGAGTCCTGATGTCTGTGCCAGGCTGATCCTGGGGCAACTGCTTGAGGGTCAGCAGGGCCACTGTGACCGCTGGGGACGGGCCCACCTGGAGGGCAAGCTGTGGGCTCTTGCTTCTGTCCCTGCTCAGCTGTGAAGCTTGAAGCTCTGGACAGGACCCTTCTACCTCAGTTCTCCTACCTGGAAGGCAGAGCTGGTGGTCTCCGGAGGCCTCCCGACTCAGGCATTCTGAAGTGGCCGCAGAGGTGCAGAAACAGAGACACACAGGGCTCTGGCTGTGCCCGGTGCTGTGCTGGGGGGTAAGCCACAGCACCCTGCCTGCTCAGCTGGGTGGAACCAGGTGCATCTGGGGCACCCAGCCCTTGGGAGCAGCCTGACTCTTCTGAGAGATTTACCTCTCCAAGGATGGCGTTATAAGTCCAAACCTGAGATGCCCCCAAAGGCTTCTGAGGGTGCAAAGGCCCCACTCCCTTGTGGCCTCTTGGTTCTGGAGGCTGCTGCTGCCCAGGCCCAGGCCAGGCCCCTGTGATCCCAAGAACAGCAGAGCCAGAGCTCTTGGCCCTACTCACCCAGGTGGCCCCCAAAGAGGGCAGTGCACTTGGACCTCTGGTGCAGGAAGGCCTGGCTCCACCAAACCCCCTGAGAGAGCCCGCTGCCCTCCCCACGGTCCTTCTCCTCAAGGCTTGGGCTTGCCAGCCCTCCCAGGTTGACAGATGCAGATATGGAGGCCAGATGGCCAGTGAATTCCCTCAGGGTTCACAGAGGCCCCCAGGACTTGAACCGGGGTTTGCCGCCTCCTGATGTGGGCACTGCCCTGCGTGAAGCCCCTTTCCCCCTGACATCTCCTGGATCACGCCTAGGCCACCCCCAGCTGGCTATCACTCTGGACAACCCAGCGGTGGGCTCTTGGGAGCGGGCTTTGCTCCTTGGGCGGCTGCCCCAGAAAGCCTGCAGTGCTGCCCTCTGGTCAGCAGAGGGCTCTGGGACCCCAGGGGAAGGCTTGCAGCCCAGTCCAGCTGGGAGACGTGCCTGGGGCTCTGTCTCCCTAGGGCTGAAGGCCTCCTCAGGCCCCATCCTCTCTGAGGCTGAGTTCCGGAGGCCCACCCTGGGGCTTACTGCTCAACACAGCATAAGCGTGGGCCCTGAGCCAGTCGTCCTGATGCAGGCACGGTCACGGAACTCCCTCCGGGTCATCTGGGCACTGGAGGTGGAGGGCATCTGTTCAGGTCACCAGGAGGTCTACTTCTGGGCGGACTGCAAAGCTGCAAGTGGAAATCCTATCCTGGGGGAATTGGGATTGGGCTCCGCCAAGGCTCGGCTGCCTCCTGCTGCTGTGGGATGCTGGGCAGCTCCCTGGCCCTCCTGAGGCCTCTCTCCAGTCCGTAGGGCAAGGAAACGCCCTCCCTGCCAACTGAGAGAGACTAGAAAGGGACACAGTGTGGGGTCTTGGGTGGGCAGCATGAAGCTGTGGTGGTCACCTCCCAGGAAACACAAGAGAACAGGGAATGGACCCTCAGGGTCACCTCTGCCAAGGAGGACATCTGGGTTATCAGTGATATCCTGGAGGGTGGTGGAGTGGCTGCACGTGGTACAGAGCCTCAGTCTAGGACACGTGTGAACACGTGTGTAGTATTCCCGTTGAACGTCGGGGCACAGAGAGGGGATGGGCTCTGTCCACCTGTAGGCCTGGCCCAGGACCTCTGCGCATGTGTCCTTTGGTCCCTTTCCTGGCAATGCCTGCATAGCAATGGGCAGGCCCAGTGGGAGCCCACAGCCAGATCCAGCCTTAGACTGGCCCTGCAGGGATGGGGCAGCCAACGGCAAGGTCCCATCCCAGGGAGCGGGGTCCACAGGGGTGGGGGACTGCCCTCTCTCTGCAGCAGGAGCTTAGGCTCAGCAGGGCAGTGTGGTGACCCTGCTCCTGATCTCAGGACCCCAGAGAGGATGGGGGTCCTGACTTTATTCCCGTGGTCCTCTTCCGAGGAGAAGATTCCACCTGGGGACCTCAGTTTCTTCCTCACCAGCCGCCCCTCCTGGGCCTAAGGCTCTTGAAGTCAGAACTCTGCCTACATGCCCAGAAAGGAGGCCTAGGAGAGAGAATCTTGGCAAATTAACATGTACAGCAGGGTTTTAATCACCCCTTTAATCGCAGCCGTGCTAGCGGAAATCATCTCCCTGCTGAGTGCGGGGGGCGGGGCTGGCCACGCAGATGGATTATTCATTAGAGTCTGAACTTGGGTTTCACCCGACTTTTCCAGTGTGCCTTCATCCACTCCAGGAGGTAGACGCTGGGCTGGGCTCTGCACCCCGCCCCCGAGACAGAGGGGGGCCTCAGTGTCCCTCGTCCCTCGTCCCCACTTTCAGTTCTCTTTGGCCTAGGTGTTCTGTCTCCTCTCCCCCGCTCCCCCTCCCTGCCTGTTTCTTCTGCCCTGAGATGTGGTGCCGCTGGCTCTCTCCTGGAGGACTTGCCCAGGTGTGGGGTGACCTGGATCACCCTCGCGGCTCCCTGGCTTCTGGCCACACTAATGGACTGTTTCCCTCTTCTTGGCCTGGCTGACCCTACCACAGCTCCAGGGCCCTCTCCTGCCCTGGCCAGCAAGGACCCTCACTCAGTCTTGGTGCCCACAGGAGGATGCCCCTTACAGTGGCTCTGCTCAGTGGTGTGGACACAGGCCCTGGGACCCTGGCTGGGTGTGGCCTTGAAGACACAGGTCCATCAGAGGACAGTCCCAGAGTTCTGTCAGGGCACCATGAGTGTCAGTGGAGGGGAAGGCTGCCCTTTAAGGGTGCCAGGCAGCCAGGCCCAGGGGCTTTCCTTGGGCAGGACACAGCTGGCAGCAAGACTGATACTGGCTTCCCTCCCCCTCCGCACCTGGGGACCTCGCTGGGCAGGAGGCCGTCACACCCTAAGGTGTGAGCCCAGAGGCAGCCCCGAGCTTTGCTGTGCAGGCCTGTCCTCCTGCCTGGCCTTCCCAACCTCGGGGCCCAGCATCCCTATGAGTGGCCCCAAGCCCCCGGGACCCTGCCAGGCTGGCTGCAGGCAGGGACGGCTGGGGTAAGGGGTGTAGAAAGTGGGGCTGCTGCCTGGCAGCAGGGTAGCTCCCCACAGGTCCTGGGGGTGGCAGGGCTTGATGATGGGCCAGGAGATGGGAGGGGGTGCAGCTCAGCACAGGCCTCAGCCTCTGATCCCAGGCACCTGACAGGACCCTGTGCCAGGGCAGTAGGGTCCACCCTTCAGCCTCCCCTGGTGCCAGAGCCTGCACAGCCAGGTGGTGAGGACTAACCAGGGCACTCCTGGACACGGTGGGGTGGGGGGACTTGATGCAAAAAGGGTTGGAGCCTTTATTGGAGCTGGCCCTGGGGCCAGGCCCCCAGGAGGCCGGACACCCTCAGCCCAGGGCAGCTGGTGGAATGTCACCTCAGCTACCCCTGAAGTCTCAGCCCGGGGGCACTCCTGGATCCAGCCCACCGGGCCCTGTGGTAATCGGGTGGGTGTTGCCAGACAGGGCTTTTGGCTCTGCCCCCAGCGGGTGTAGTTATTCCTGAGTAGGAGGGCTGCCTCCTGGAGGGAGGGGGAAGGATGGATGGCAGGTGGTCGCTGAGCTGCTGGCAGGAGCGAGCCGGCTCCACCTCCCCTTCTGGCCTCTGAGCCAGCTGGCTTAGTGCCGCCTGAGACCCCTAAGCTGTTGGCGCCCACAGCAGCCTGGGCGGGCCGTCGTCGGGCAGCCAAGGGTTAAGGGCAGGCGGGGCTCCCGCGGGAGGGGCGGTCCCAGTGGTGGCCGAGGCGCCTCGCCCCGCCCCTTCCCCTCCCTTCCTCGCCGGCGTGCCCGGCATTGGCGGCGCGGGCAGCGGGCTTTGAACCGGTATGGGTGCTGTGTGCAGGGCGCCCCGGCTCAGGCTAGGGCTTGGAGGGCGCTGGGGGCCAGCGCGGGGCCCTGGCCCCCTCGGGCTGTGCCGGTAACAGTGGGGCTGGTGCCCGTGGGCCATGGCAGAGCCCGGGGCCCCCGGCGGGCTGACCCGGGACCAAGGTAAGCAGGCAGGAGGGTTCCTGAAAGGGACTGCGACCCTCCCGGTGGGATTGCAGGCCAGAATGGTGTTGGTGCACCCCCGACTGCGAGAGCAGTGCTGGACCCCTCCCCTAGGGTCTCTAGGAATGCATACGATGACCCCATTCCCCAATGACTACCCAGCCCCTCGCCCTCCACAGCCCCAGCCGCCATCCTGCAGGGAGAGGCCCCCTGCAGAGGGTACGGAGGTGAGCAGCTGGAGGGGGTGACCCTGGCCTGACTCGCCCCCTGACTCCAGCCTGGAGGGGGCAGATCTGAGGGAGCTGGGGTGTCCAGTGGGGCTGCTCTCCTGGCCCAACCCCACTGCCTCGCGTGCCTGAGCTTCAGTCAGCACCATGGACAGGGCAGCATGGTCCTCCCTGGCGTCAAACGTTCTTGCTCAGATCTGTCCCACTTTCCCGACCTGGGGACCGGGCATTGCCCTAGGCAACCATGCAGAACAGCAGGGTGATACGCCCTGAGGCTGCCCAGCGCTGCCCGCAGAATCCAGGCTGGGCGTGAGAAGGGGCTGCCCGCAGGGCTTCTGAGCTGGCGTCAGCAGCCCAGCAGGCAGCGCAGAGCCTCCCTGGAGCAGTTTCCGTTTGCCCCAAATGCAGGAGTGTGTGTGTGGGGGGGCTCCCGGCCAGGTGAGGGAGCGCCAAGGGTGAAGCGGACGGCCGGAAGAGCTTCCTTCCCGGGCGGGTTCCCGGGAGAGTGGAGGGGTCTCCTGGCACTGTGTTTGGGTCCTGGTTGCTGTGGACCTGACTTGTTCTGACTTCTGATTGGCATGGATGCCTGGGAGGAGCTGGGCAGTTGGGAGGGCTGTGTGCCCTCATACGGAGCACCCACCCTCTCTGAGCCTCCAGGGACAAGAGGGACAGTGTGGGACCACTTCACAGGGTAGCAGGCGAGCACCTGAAGCCAGTGTGTCTGCAAAGTGTTCCACAGAGGGTCCCTGAAAGGGGCTGTGGCCCCCCTGTGGGGTTCCAGGCCTGGCCTGTGCCCTGCTCCAGGATGAGTGTCCCTCTCTCCCTTCCCGTTCCCCTCCCAGGCTGAGGTGGCCTTCACGGAGGGAGGGCAGTGTGGCTGGCTGTTGTTGGTGCAGGTGCTCTGAGGGGTTCCTACTGCTCTGGGCACTCCCCAGCCATAGCCCCCACTCCAGGGAGGCAGTTTCCACGGCAGATTGCCCCTGGGGAGGGCCTGGCTGTCATGTCTGGCCCATCTGGTCCACGAGAGCCCACGGAGGCAGAGTCCTGAGCCTGCCACTAATGGGGCAGGGGATCTCAGCTACAGGTGGTCCCAAGGCCCTGGGTCAGGGGGACTCAGCCTGGGTTTGCAAGCCCCCAGGGGAGGGGACCTGGCCAAGGAGGGGAGGATACAGCAGGGATAGCTGGGCCCATTCTGAGCCTCCATCCTCTGGGCAAGGGCCAGGTGCTACAGGGAAGAGCCACACTGGCATGGTCCTTTTAGTCACAGTGTGCTGCCGAGGACAGAGCACCATGGGGACATGGGGACACTCCCAGCTCCTGCTTCTTCCCCTGGAGCACCAGGGCTGGCCTCCATCCAGGGAGTGTCTCCTCCTGAGCAGGAGTAGGGTGCCAGGGTCCCACGGATGTGCCTGCATTCACCGTGGTTGGCTGGGAGGGGCTGAGGAGGGGCTGAGTAACTGGACGCATCTGTTGGGATTCGGCTTCCAGCACGGCCCACGCGGGCGCTCCACAGGCTGCACGGACTTCCTGTGTGGGGAACGTGTGGGGCAGGGCGGGAGCTGCAGCCCCATTCCTGGGTGGGATGTTTTCTCTGGCTCGTGGAGAGTCACCACCTGGGCACAGGGACCCCCTACCAGCCAGGTGAAGGCCCTAGGGCAGGGCCTTATGTGGGGTGGACAGCCTCAGGGGACAGGAGCTGCTCAGGGGCAGGAGTAGCTGGCCCCGGGAGCCCTCCAACTCCACCCAGAAGGAGACAGGCGGGTCCTGGGATGCGAGGGTGGAGTCCCTCCTCAGGGGAGCAGGCCACTCATTCCTGGGGGCCGGTCCTGTAGCCTGCTTAGGCCTCTTAGCCTGTGGACCTCCAAGGGTCTCAGGGCATTGTGACTCCATGAGATGCCAGGAGCCTTTAGGGGATGGACTGGGAGGGCCAGCTCTGTCTCCAGAACGCCCCCCACAGGCTACCTGTGAGTGCTGTGGGGCTGTGGAGGGCCCAGGGCTCTCCAGGAAGCTGCTCCCTGGCCTCCAGGTGGCCTGGGCTGCTCTGGCAGGGTGGAGTGCCCCAGAGGCGAGGACTCACCCAAGGTGCTCAGCCCTCCTGTGTTTTCTTCTCCTTGGGCTCTGCCTGGCCCCACTCGGGCTGCCCGTCCCTGGCAGCAGCTGCCCTCCCTCCTGCCTGACCTGGGCTCCAGGCAGCAAGGAGAAATGTAGGGTTGGCTCTGCCCACAGCCTGGAGGACTCTCCCTGGGAGTTTCGGGCCCCCCACCAAGGGCTCCATCTGGTGACCTTCCAGGTTTAAAAGAGCCCCACCCCGAGGCTACTCCCTCTCCAATTCCTCCTGGAGTGTCCTGGGCAGTGGCGTGGGGGCCAAACCCGTCCCCCATGCTGGCCGTGCACCTGTCTTCAGGGAGCCGTGGCCGAGTGTGTGCACCTGCTCAGCCAGGCCTGCTGGAGGGCGGGCGAGGAGATGAGAACCGAGGCTCGGGAAGGCCAGTTGTTGGTGTCAGGGACAGGGCCCCAGGGACCTGGGGCTGAGGGGCGCCTGCGGGAGCAGGGAGCTGTGAAATGGGCTATTAATAGAGTCCTCTTCCTGGAGGACTGTCGAGTGTGATCAATGCCACCACTGTGAGCGGATCTGCCACCTGCCACCAGCTGGGGCTGTGCGGGGCAGGGAGAGGCGCATTCTCTGGAGGGACCCTCACTGAGGCTGGACTTGGCCCTGGGGCTGAAAGGAGGCCTGGGCTCGGCTGGGCAGTCAGAGGAAGGCCTGATGTTGGGGCCTCCCTGGGCTGAAGGCACTTCCCCCTGTGGCCAGACTGCCTGGAGGGGACTGGATTGGGGCAGGAGCCCAGGGCCACCTACACCAGAAGGGCCTTCTCTGTGGGGATGTGCTGGACAGTGGATACCCGGCCTCAGAGAATGTCCTGTCCATTTCTGCCACTGCAGGCTGTGTGGACCACCCCAGGACTGAGAGCTCCTGATGTTCAGCACCTTTGCATTGCAGCTGGACACCTGTGGACCTCTGTCTGTCAGACGGTCTCCATCCCTAACTCCCTATTGGGTGGTGAGACTATAAGAAGACCCTGCTAGTGCTCTCCCTGGGCCAAGTGGGGCTGGATCCTGGAGCTAATGCCCGGAGCTGAGGATGGCCAGGTTGCTGCCATCCCCACGCCTAACACAACAGCCAGAGCTGGCTGCACAAGCCCTAGGGACCTTTGGGAGCAGGTGGAAGGTGGGGCTCAGGCCGGGGTGAGCCAGGTGTGTGGTGAATGGAGCGTGGATGGCCACAGGGGACCCTCTTCCACTCCCTGGGTTGCTCGCTGTCCCTGCCTGGCTCTGGGGTCTGAGAGCTCTGGTGGGACAGGGCAGGGTGGCCAGAAGCTGCCCAAGTGGGCACAGCAAGACCTGGCCAGCCTGCCCCGCGGCTCTGTCCTAGCTGTGGAGCTGCACGCCATAGGGTTGGGTCCTCCCCTCCCCTCCCCTCCCTCCCCAAGAGAACCCTCCGCACCCTGCTGAAAGCCAGCGGCCTGCCCTGCAGGAAGGGGGCTGCTGGGGGAACAAAGCACCTGTCCCTGATGTCTCTTCCCAAGCTTGTCTGGGGCTGACCCCATCAAATGACCCTGGGCTGGCCATGGCCATTGTCTCCCGGTCCTCGCCAGGACCCCTGGGGAACCAGCAAGCTGCCCCGGGGTCCCTCTGGGGAGGGCTGGAGGAGTCGACTCACACTCCCTGATAAGTAAAAATAGTTGGGGAGGAGGCGCCCAGACGTGCGGGGGGGACGCGCTGCTGCTCTCAGACGTTTAAATTATCTCGGCCATATGTGTGTGGGCCCGTCCCTCCCTCCCTCCCTCCTGAGCGGTGCTGGGCAGGGGCCGGGCTCATCCCGGTGGGCGCCCTGCAGGGCTGGGCTGGGGCTGCTTCCTCCTACCTCCTCTCCTCCCCAGGCACCACCTGGGCACCTCCTGTGTGCCGAGCTGGGTTCGCAGATCGAGAGGCGGCACTGGGAGGGCCAGGGGAGCCTCGGCTCCTGTCCCACACTGCTGACCCCTCTACTTAGGCAGACATGGGAAGGGACCCTCTGAAGGGCCTTCAGGAAGGCAAAGAGGACAATGAAGAGGCCTTGCGGGGGGACAGCCGGGCCTTGGTGGGCCAGGGCTGCTGTGGAAGTCCTGGGAGAGAGCACCAGGAGGGGAGACGGTGCCCCTGTGCCCAGCCTGACGGCTCACTATGAGTGCGTGTGCATCGCGTGCCGTTCCTTGTAGTTCCTGCTCCTGGCTCGTGCAAGGGGCACCGTGGCACCTGAGGGTGGCCCGGGACCACAAAGCCTGTGGTTGCAATCTGTGGACCTTGTGGGCTCTCCAGCCTTCCCCGGGGAGAGGCGGAGGTGCTGGGCTGTCCCTGGCCTTGTGGCCGCTGCCACGGGGCCTGCTGTGAAGACAGTGCCCATCTCTACCACAAGGCCACTCCAGCTGCCCTGCCTCCAGCAGTGTGGCCTTGTCCTCCTTCATGCAGGTGCTGTGTCCTGCGCGGGTTCTGGGAAGGAGGGCACCGCGGCTGCAGGGGACACTTTCTGATAAGGGGAAACTGAAGCCCAGAGGTGGAGGCGCCCAGGGGCACCTGTCGCCTGGCCGCTCTCCCGGCCAGGCTGTTGGGGCCAGCAGGGTCAGAGCTGAGCAGAGGAGGGTCACAGTGCCTTCTTGGAATCAGACTGGGGCCTGAGGCTCATGGAACTCTCCCTGTCCCCTCTTCCAGCTTCAGATGGTCCTGTCTGTCTGTCCATCTGTCCTGGGCATCTGGGCACAGGTTCTCTAGGAGAGGGCTAGAGCTGGCCGACCCTGGAGGGCTGGGAGCCCACTGGCTCCTGCCCCTCCTGGAGTAAGCTACGTGGCCTTGGCCCTCCCCTGTCCATCCCTGGCCCCTACCCCACTTCCCACAGGGCAGCTGGGTGCTGGGTGAAGGAGAGGGACCAGGAACAGGTCCTCAGTCCTTACCTGAGGAGCTCCCTGGTCAGATCTGCGTTGAGGGGTTTTGGGAGCCATGTGAGCTGTGGCAGGGGATGGGGTACCACTGGTGTGTGCAGGGTGCAGCCTGAGGAGGGACCTGGGAGAGTCTGAGTGGGACCCTGGCCTTCCTGACCAGGGCTGCTGGCCCTCAGGTGGCCTGGACTGGGAACTGGGTTCAGCTCTGGCCTCCATGTGAGTGTGGCCAAGTGTGGGTGCTTCCTTAGCTCCTGAGCCTGCAGGGGTGGCACAGGACAGCTGGGCCAGTCTGCATCAAGTGTCCTGGATCAGGCTTGAGCCTGGGCCACCTATGTGTGGACTACAGTTGGGGTCAGGGCCTTGTGGAAAAACACAGGGCCACGGGTAGTGCTCTCAGTCCCACTGGAGATACGCAGGGCAGTTGGTGCCCCATGCCGGGCAGGCAGGTGAGTTAGGGTGTGCTGCGGAGGGGCCTTGGGCCCACCGAGTCCCTCTGTGACTTTGTTATGGGGCTGGCCTCCAAGAATCTTCTGGGTAGCTCTCAGGCTGCAATTGGGGTGGGGGCTTCTTTGGTCCCTGGCCTGGGCCCTGAGTGTAACTGGTGCTGCTGGGTGGCTCTGTGTGGCTGTGGAAGGGTCCTGGCTGGCTTGGAGGGGGCAGGGTACTCCCCCAACTGTACTGGCTCTTTGGGAGCAGCCTCCCCACTCTGTGTCAGGAGTCGGGTAGGTGACCCTCCTGGCTTGGGTGGTCAGGCCTGCCTGCATCTCAGTGGGCCTGAATCCAGAGGGACCAGGGGCCTGGCAAGTGGCCTCTGACTGTGCTGGTCTTGGCTCAGCTACACTGTGTGGTGACAGAGCTGCCCAGGGCTGGGACTCCCCTGTGACGTCCCCAGCTTGGGACACTGGCTCACTAGCAGCTGCAGTTCCTTCCAGAGTCAGAGGTGGGTGAGGGTCACCTGGTCCCCAGGGCAGCGAAGGGAGCCTTGGGCAGAGCCATTCATCAGGCGGATTAGCTGGGCCTTCCCTCCTGGTCCGAGGAGGATTACAGCCTGGGGCTGCTGAGGAGGTGGCAGGAGTCTGGGGTGCAGGGGCTTCTTCCCTGCTCCCTGTGATAGAAACAGTCCCGGCAACAGTGTGGGGCTGGGGCCAGGCCCACTCACTCTGGGACCCCTCCCAGAGCCCCTGTCCAGGCGCCCACGTCCCTCCCTGGTCACAGTGAGAGGCCAGTGGGTGACTTGAGGAAGGAGGGCAGGGGAAGGAGTGCTGCTGCCTGGGAGGGGCCCAGGCCAGGGGAGAGCAGGTGTGTCGCGGCGGGGAGCCCCAGGCCAGGGGAGAGCAGGTGTGTCGGGGCGGGGAGCCCCAGGGCAGAGGGGAGCAGCTGTTCTTGGATTCCAGGAGCTGGTGGGCTGTGCGGGAAGTGCGTGGCCTGGCCACGTGGAGAGACAGTCGGAGCAGGTCAGCAGGGAACCGTGGTGGCCTCCCCCCATGCCCAGGGCCGAGGAGTGTGGTGGCCCTGGAACACCACGGGTAAGGGCCACGCCCTCTGCCCAGCCTTGGTGTCCAGAGGCCCTGGCACCCCCAGAGCTTGGCCTGCTTCCTCTCCCTGGCTCTAGTCCTGCTGCTCCCTGGGGTTCCAGGCTCCCCCTCCCCAGGTGGCCATGCTGTCGGGGGCTCCTGCCGCTTGTCTTTCTGGGGACTCTGGGGCTCGTGCCCCTTCCTGTCCCAGTGGCTGAAGGTCCCCTAAGCCCATTCAAGGCAGAAAGGGCAGGCTGCTGCTGACCTCCAGCCAGCAGATGAGGTAGGGCCTCTGGCCAGGGCTCCTAATTGGAGTCTGGGTTTGGCTTTGAGTTGATTATATCAGATCTCTGTGGCCAGCTTCCTGCTGCCCAGGGACAGGCAGGCCAGGGCCACTCGGGCTGGCTGGGACAGGAGGCCCAGAGGTCCTCAGCACAGTGAGTGCTGTGGTCATACAACAGCTGCCCCCGGCAGGGCTGGTCTGTGCTGTCGTGTGGGGCCTGGCCGGGGGAGCTGGCCAGGGAGATGCCCAGAGATCCCGGAGGCGTGGAGTCCTCCATTTCCCTCCTGTGCCCCAGGGCAGCCCGAGCACTGTTTGCTCCTAGGACATGTGGCTGCCCTGGGGCTGTCTGGGCAGGTTGTGGCTCCACTGGGACCTTTGGCCACTTGGCTGGTGGATAGGTGGGCCCTCGTGGAGCCTGACCCCTTCCCAGGTCAGGAGGCAGGCCTGGTCTCAGGGGCACAATGAAGTGGTGACTGGAAACAGCTGCCCCATGGCTCAGCCCCGTGGGCGAGGGGAAAGGCCAGGCTGGACGGCCAGCAGGGGCCTAGGGCTGGGGAGGACCTGGGGAGCCACAGACAGAGCTCAAGGGCCCTGCGCTCACCCCCCTGTGCTGGGAGCTGGAGCAGAGAGGTGTCCTGTGTGACCTGGGAGAATGGCCTGGGCAAGTGGCCTGCAGAAGCTGGTCACTGGGCCATGGGCTTTGGGGAAACATGCTGCCACTTCTGTCCCTGCTCTGGGCCTGCTCCCTCCTGGGCTTTGGGATCCACTTGGAGGTCCCTGTAAGCGTGAGGCATGTGGGCTCAGAGGTTGGGGTGGAGCAGAGAGGAGCAGACACAAGCCTTGGGCACCCAAGGTAGGCAGGACCTGGTAATGGCCCCAGGGGTGGACCCATGAGAACCACCTCAGGCCTTGGGGTGGTGTCTCTGGGTCCTGGGAGGGGCCCATCTGTCCTGCTGTCCTCCCTTAGTCCTCAGCTGAGACTTGAGGCCTGGGGCCCAGGACAGCCTGCTGCCTTCCCCATGCCCCCTTGCAGCCCGGCGTTCCCTTGGCCTAAATCCTCTGGACGCTGGGTTGGATCCAAGCAGGATTAGCCGGGATTGGTCTGAGGTGGGGGCGCCGAGGCTGGCAGCTCCCCAGCCCCCAGGATGCAGCTTCTCTGGTCTCCCGGGGCCCTGGAGGATGGGCGGGCTGGCCGGGGCCTTCTGGGGCTGCAGGTGGCCGTCGGGCCAATGCAGCGGGGCCTGGGGACAGCCTGGGAGAGACTTGGGGGCTCTGAGGGGGAGGAGGAAGAGGCGGGTCAAGATTGACAGCACAGAGGAGCCCTCGTGCCCAGCACTGCCTCTGCTCGATCTGCTGCCTGGGCCTCTCGGGCCTCCGCGAGCCAGCCCCCACCACTGCCATCACTTGGGGATGTGCTGGACCGTGGGAGCCGTGGCCCACCTGGCAGAGGTGCTTCTCTGGGTGGGAGGGAGTGTGGTGGTGTTGCCGTGGGGCAGGTTGACCCACTAGGTAAGAAGGGCCAGGGAGCGGTTTCCCTGCTGAGGACTGGCCAAGCTCCACAGGGCCATGGGGCTGTCCAGGTGCCTTGGGACAGTAGGGGCTGCTCTTGGAGGTGCAAGGGGCCTGGGGTCTCCCATCCCACCCTGCATCAACCAGGTCTCTCTCTGGGGATGAACAGGGTCCCGCAGTGTCGGCTGTTTCACTCTGGGTACCCCAGCCTCCTGGGGGCTGAACCCGGGGTGGGGGGGGAAGCCAGCAGGGCCAGTGCTGGGGCCTGGAGGAATGTGCTGGGGAGCGCTCGGGTGCTCCAAGCTGCCTTCCAGGGTGTCTGGGGCACCTTCTGCCCAGGCAGGGTGGGCTGCTGTGCTGAGCTGGCCAGGAGGGCCCCTAGGCAGGTGAGACTGAACGAGGAGGCGCGCTGTGCTCAGGGAAGGCCTGGCATCGCGTCCTGTGGCCCCCGGAGGCTGTGGTCAAGGCTCTCTGCCTCTCCAGCCTGCTCTGCTGGCAGAGGGGGCCTCATCCAGCTTCAACCCTCCAAAACCCTGTGGTGGCCTCAAGGACCTGTGTGTCCCCTGTCCCTGCTGCACCAAGCAGTCATACCTGTGTCTTCCTGGGCCTCGCTCCCTGTGAGTGCGGAGCCTGCGGCTCCTTTTTGCTTGTGGTCAGCACTAGCTCCCTCCTCAGAGTCCTCAGGTGGAGCTGCCCAGGTCCCCTGCAGCACCCACCAGGGGTCCCTCCCTATGTGCGTCTCACGGGGCTGGACACTGTTGAGCATCAGCAGCGTAGCTCTTAGGGCCTGGGCTTTCTGTAAGCAGGTATGCAGGGCTTGGGGGCAGATACTGACCTGTCCCTGGGCCAGGGCCAGCTGACCCTGGCCTGGACTCCTTAAAGCCTATGGCCCCGTCTCCTGTGGACAGAAAAGGGGGATGACTAGTCCCTCGGACCTCAGATCTGTGCCCTCATGCAGGGCCTCCTTCTGTGGCCTTGGGGAGTAGACAGTGGAGTGTCCTTGCTGCCCCCTGGGGAGGAGGAGGTTCCTGGGGATGCCACAGGAAGGGGGTGCTGGCTCTCAGGTGTGGCCTATGGGCATGGGTAGCACCTGCTGGGTCTGCCCTATGCCTGGCTTAGGGGTCTCTTCTGCTCAGTGGCTCCCGAGAGCCAGGCTAGGCACTGGGCCCTGTGTCTAGCTGTGGGCTTTCCGTGCTCGTTCAGTCTGAGTGGTGGCCTCTCAGGGTCCAGACTGACTGTGGCATCGTCCAGGTGTTTCTGGGATGGGCCACGGCCCAGCAGAAAAGGGCAGGTCCTCCCTGGGGTCTCGCCTGGCGCCAGCCCTGGGTGGGTGGACAGGGGGTAGGTAGGGCCCGGGCTGCCACAGCTCTCACGGCCCTGAGGTCTGTTTCTGCTGTGTCCAGTGGAGCGGTGCATGAGCAGCATGCAGGAGGGGACCCAGATGGTGAAACTCCGAGGCGGCTCCAAGGGCCTGGTCCGCTTCTACTACCTCGACGAGCATCGCTCCTGCCTCCGCTGGCGGCCCTCACGCAAGAACGAGAAGGCCAAGAGTGAGTGGGCAGCTTGGGGAGCGGGAGGGACAGTCCCAGACTCAGGAGCCCTTCCAGAGCAGCTGCTGGACAGTTGGGCGCTGAGCCCCTGCGACTAGGGTGTCTCTCGACTCAGGCGGCTTTGGAGTTCCACGGTAGCCTCTGGACTGCAGGGCTGGAGGGGCTGGGGCTGCTCATGGGCAGGGTCCTGGGGTGAGGAGGGCTGGGGGCAAGCAGCCCAGGGGGGGAGAAGAGCAGCCTGAAGACAGGAAACAAGACCTGAGCCAGGCGCCCGGGGTGGGGCTTGGGCACCAAGCCCTGGCCCAGGCAGCCTGGGTGGGAGCACGAGGGGAGATGCTGGCCAGCTTTGTGCAGGGGCAGATGGGAGAATCCGGACACTGAGGGCGAGGTAGGAGGCCAGGGTGGGAGGGACACTTGAGCCTTACAGACCAGGGGTAGGTGTGGCTTTGCTGAAGGGCAGTATCCAGGTGTGCCAGGGAAGGGCCTCAGTCTAGTGGTCGCCAAGCACACCACCACAGAGCCCCAGGGGGGAACATGGTGAGGATGTCCTGGATTGATGGCTCCTCCAGACCCCTGGGTCCTGGGAGGTGGAGCCTCCCTAAGGCTGCTCAGACAGGAGAAGCCCCAGCGGTCAGGGATGTCCACTCTGTGCTGGGCACTGTTCCTGGCACTGGGCTTCCTGTGGGAACTGAGGCGTGGAGCTGGTGTGGTCATGGTGAGGTGGGCCTTGGCTCACCGTACCGACCACTGAGAAACCCAGGAGGAGCGGGGAGCAGGCAGACGCAGGCCAGGGAGACTGCCGGGGAGCAGCGGGGGCAGAAACCAGCAGCCTGGGCTGGGGCCCCGCCAGCCTCCCCTACCCCGGAGACCCAGCTGGTGCTTGGAGCCCCCCTGGCCATGAAAGCCTCCCAGTGGGGCAGGAGCAGCGTGGGCCAGCTGTCCTCTGAACCAGTCTCCCGCCACATGCCAGGGATAGAGAAAGGCCAGCGGGCAGCGGGTGGCGGGGGCAGCAGCTGTGCTGAGCCCGGGGTGCCTGGTGCCCAGAGGGGCTGCCTGTGCCCTGCACATCTGGGAGGGTCCTGCTGACACCTGACAGGACCTGAGCCACGCGGCTTCCCTCTGCACCACTCCACACCTGCCAGGACTTGTCACAGAGGCAGCTGCGGGACTGAAAAGGAGCTGACCTGAGCTGGACGGGTGGACGGGCTCCTGGGAGTCCCGAGTCGGCCAGGCGCCTCTCAGGAGGGAGGAGGGGCTGCGGGGTCAGAGCCGAGCCGCCGGGGGTCCTCATACTCCTGAAAAGGCTGGGGGCCCCCGCAGGCGCGGAGGTCAGAGCCCCATGGTGTTCAGGCAAGAGATGCCTGGCCCCTGGGAGGCCCTGACCAGCCCTCCCCACCACCCGCAGTCTCCATCGACTCCATCCAGGAGGTGAGCGAGGGGCGGCAGTCCGAGATCTTCCAGCGCTACCCCGACGGCAGCTTCGACCCCAACTGCTGCTTCAGCATCTACCATGGCAGCCACCGGGAGTCGCTGGACCTGGTCTCGCCCAGTGGGGAGGAGGCACGCACCTGGGTGACCGGCCTGCGCTACCTCATGGCTGGCATTAGTGACGAGGACAGCTTGGCCCGCCGCCAGCGCACCAGGGACCAATATCCTTGGACACTGGAGTAGGGACAGAACCCAGGAGCAGACCCCTCGACTGTCCGCCTGGGTGGGGCTCCTGCCCCTCGCTGGGGCGTTCGAGGAAGGAGGATGGGAGGGGCGCATGGGCTGGGGTCCTCCCTCCCGGCTGCCTCGGCTGCAGGGTGGGGCGGCGTGTCCAGGCCTGGGACCCTCATTGGCCCCTAACTCGGTGCCCAAGTGGCTGAAGCAGACGTTCGACGAGGCGGACAAGAACCGGGACGGCAGCCTGAGCATGGGCGAGGTGCTGCAGCTGCTGCACAAGCTCAACGTGAACCTGCCCCGGCAGCGCGTGAAGCAGATGTTCAGGGTGAGCCCGGGGCGGGCCTGCCGGACACCACAGGGGCTGCCGGGGTCCCGGGCGCACCAGGGGAGCTGTGCACGCACGGGTTCTCCAGCAGAGGAAGGGGAAGGCCCTCCCCCAGCTGGGCCTCCGCCAGCTCCGGGGAAGGGGCTGGGCACAGAACACAGGCCCGGCCCCACATCTGGGCACTCGGGGCAGGCATGCGGGGTCCCAGCCCCCACGATCCCTGGGTCTCAGAATGCCTTGGCCGGGGCAGGGCCCCCACTGGCCGAGAGGCTCCGGTGAGCTGACGCATGCTGCCTTGGACAACCGCCTGGTGCTAGACGTTATGAAAATGCACCCCACAGGGAAGCGGAGGCCTTTGCTGCCTGTAATTAGTTCTTTCCGGAACCTCTGCGAGCTGAGGGACTCTGCTGTCAGCAGGTCCTGTTTGGGGCAGGAATGGGCTGAGCCAGCACCAGGCCCTGGGCCTCCTCGCCTTACTGCAGCCTGGAGAGGGGCTCATGAGCTTCAGCACCACGCCTCCCCCCAACACGTATGTGTACACTCACACACAAGCGTGCTCACACGTCCACGCTCGTGGCCTGACAGCACCGCTCTGTCCAGTTTCCTGTGCTCTCCTGCTAGACAGGTAGTCATGCCTGGCTGGAGTGAGGATGGCAGCAGATCTGGCCCACGTCTGTGATGGGCTGGTGCTGTCAGACTGCCCACCGAGGACTGCAGAGGCCCCTTGGGGACAGAGACTGCCTGGGCAGTGGGACTGGCGCATGGCTCACGTCTGGTGTCAGCAACCCCCTCCCCCTGACTGCTTGGGGACGGCCCCGCCCCGCCCCTTCCGGGCCTCTGGGGGCAGCTCTGGGGGCAGCAGTCCCTTCCTCCAGGTGAGGCTCCTGGGACCAGGCAGCAGAACCCCGGGGAGCCTCACAGGTAGGAGGAGGAGGAGGAGGAGGAGGGTCGGCCCTTGTTGGATGGGCCTGCTGAAGGTGCGGCTCAAGGTCGCGGTTTGACCTGTGGCGGACCTCTTGCAGCCCGTGCTTGCCCACCCTGTCACGATCACCCTGGGCCTCTGGGCACTCGTGGGCTCTCAGGGTCCCTCTGTGCAGTTCCAGGCCTGGCTGTGCCCTGGCACCACCAGGTTGTCTGGAGGAAGCCCTGGGCTGGCAGTTGGGGTGGGTAGCAGGGGTCAGGCTCCAGGGCTCTGGAGAGGAGAAGGTGGCACCTCACACCCCAGAACCCACGCACTTCAGACCCAGTGGCCCTTGTCCATGGAGGTCAGCCAGCCGGAGATGGCCCCAGTGCCTGAGCACCTGCTCTCCCGGCCCAGGAAGGGAGCGTGCTTCCAGCCAGGCTCAGGCCACTCTGATAATTAGCATCAATTTGTTTGTAAGAAAAAAATCTTGATATTATTTCCAGCTGCCTGGAACTGCCCAGTCAGAGTGGAGATTGATTCGACTCCAACATCATTTCATTAAACCCAAGAACGCTGGAATGTGGGGTGACCGGCGCCCACCCTGTGCCCGGCTGCCCAGAGCACCCTTGGGCTGCAGAGACCTGGCTCGGCAGAGGGCTGGGGGAGCGCATCAGCCCTGTGGCTGGCAGCAGCACTGCCCAGGGTGGCCATGTTGCTGGGGGTGGGGTCAGGCCCCCTTTTTCTTGGGGTGGGGAGGGACCTTAAGAGCATTTCACTCACTGGTGAAGGACAGAGCTCTGTGCTCACTGGTGACTGGCAGATGTCCTGCCTGGACTTGAGGCCATGCTGCTCAGCCCAGTGGGCAGTGAGTGATGCTCGCCCTGGGATGCGGCTGCTCGACAGTGGGTGACCAGCCCAGCTCCTCTCTCAGAAAGGGGCCTCTGGCCTGTAGTGGGCATGGTCTGGTTGTCCTGGGTGAAGCCGTTAGCTCTCGGACTCAGGGCCGCCCTCCTATCTAGCGTCAGACACACGAGGTCCCGTCTGTGCCTGCCGGGCCTTGGGGCCTGTGGCCTTGGGCTGTCCTGGCCTTGGCCTGGGACGCAGCACAGACACTGGGGTCCCGCTGCACACCCATGTCTGGACCAGGCCTCAGCCAAGGAGTGGGCAGCAGGGAGCACGAGCCAGGGCCAGCTCGCCCCAGAGCCCTCTCACGGAGGAGGGGACTGCTGGGCTGCTGGGCGAGTGTCCTGCATGGAGGGCTCCTCGGGGGACCTGTCATCATCTCCTGGCCACACTAGGCTGTATGGCCACACGGGGAAAGGCCGTCCTGTGGCTGGCAAACCCAGCGTGTGCAGCTGTCCATGGTGATAGGCCTGCCCCCCTTCTGGCCCCACCTGTGGACATGGTCATAGACCTAGCCTGGGGGATGGCGCCTGTGGTCTGCTCCCTCAGTGCCCACATGGGTTCCTCCTGGCCCCCCTGAGAGCCCTGGATGGGCTACTGAGAACCTAAACCCCCTCAGCCCACTGATGGCTCTGGGCAGGGGACCCTGGGCTGGGTCTGAGTGCCTGCCCAGGAAGCCTCAGGTGGCCACGGCTGTGGAGGCGCAGACTCGGTGCACTTCCATCCAGGATGCTCTCCACTTCACAGAGGACTGGACCTGGACGTTTTGTGCAGGCCCAAGGACTCCGAGTATCTCTGGATGCTGCTGGTCAGGCACCTGTGTGCCCAGGCCTGGGGTGCCAGGGCCCAGGACAGAGCCTGCCTTTGGGCAGATGGTCAGTGGAGGGCCAGGATTGAGGCAGGAGGCTGAGCCGTGGCCTGGGCCCCCAGACGTCCTGTGCTGCTGAGCACCTAGGCAGGCATGTGTCCAGCCCAGGGCCACCCCAGCCCAGGCCATGAACACTGCCACTCTGTGAAGTGCAGGGTCCCTCTGGCCAAGCACTCTTTGGTGAGAGGGCTGGTCTGGGTGCCACGCCAGGGCCCCTCACCTCCAGGCCAGGAGTGGGCTTGGCCTGCCCACCCACCCCACCCTGGTCACCCAGCCTTTGCAGGGCTCCAATTCCTAGGGAACAAAGGCCTCAACTAGCCTCTTCCACTGTGGCCTTGCTGGCCCTCCCAGGGACCCCGTGGGCCCTGTGGTGCCTTAGGTCTCCTCTGGGCAGCCCAGCTTTCAACGAGGGGGTGCCCTTGTGCTCCAGGTCTGCCCCGGGCTGACCCTCGCAGGGGCAGGTGCTCCCCACGCCTGTGGAGGCAGAGAGGAGGCCGCGGTTGGTCTCACGGGGCTCCCTTGCGGGATTGCTCATGGCAGCTGTGGCACCTGGGGGAACCCCTCAGGCTTCCTGGGGTTGTCTGGTGTGTCCCTCTTGCTGCCGAAGGCTGAAGTGCCAAGCCATTTACCTCTAACCCGGAGACCCGAGTCAGGACGCTGCTAGCCCCTGGGGCCCTGGCATTTCTGATCAGTGGGCAGCAGTAGTAACTGTGGCTGTGGGGCACAGCCTGGGGTGCAGGTCAGCCCCAGTGTGAGGTGGTGGCGACTCTGGTGTGGGGTGGCTGGGGCTGACTCACAGGTGGACCTTGCAAGTCGCCAGGGACGGTGGTCAGATCTGTGTCTTCCAGGGTTGGGGGGCAACAGGGAGCCCTGTGAGCTGTGTGCCAGAGGGTCTCAGGCAGTGCGGCGGGCAGGGGGGGAGGGGAGGCTGGGCTTGCGCCTGGGGCTGGACGGAGGAGGGGCTGGGCCTGCAGGGCCCCCCTGAAGGCAGGGGCTTGCCTCGTAGGAAGCGGATACAGATGACTGCCAGGGAACGCTGGGATTCGAGGAGTTCTGTGCTTTCTACAAGATGATGTCCACCCGCCGGGACCTCTACCTCCTCATGCTGACCTACAGTAACCACAAGGACCACCTGGACGCTGCCGACCTGCAGCGCTTCCTGGAGGTGGAGCAGAAGGTGAGGCCTGGCCGGGCGTCGCGTGGCCGGCTGCGTGGCCAGCTGCGTGGCCGGGCCTTCAGCTCTGCTCAGCGTCTGGGCCTGGGGACAGCCCAGCAGCTGAGGCCAGCAAATTTGCTTCAGTGTCAATTTTCCAGGGTGCAAACCACAGGGGGGGCTGCCAGGTGGGCGGGGCCTCTGTCCAGCTCTGTCCTGACTGAGGACCCCCCAGCCTCCAGATGGGGCCCACAGCTTGCCCATGGCACCAGCTTCCTGTCGGGTATCTTGAGGACTAAGGTTTTGTGGCCCAGCCTTGAGCACTGCTCCTTAACCACAGCGGTCAGCCACAGAGGCCTGACTGGCTCTGGGCCCATGTCCGCCTGTACACACCTGGGTGTCCAGCAAACACCAGATGCTACCTCTTTATCTTGACCCAGGAAGTTGGTCCACATCAGAGGCCCATACCAAGCTGAGTGGTCCCTGGGAACTGCCCCACTGGGTCAGGTCTCCTGTCCCAGGCCCAGATACTCCCTGGGTGGCAGGACTGCAGGTCCAGCCCAATGGGGCTCAGACAGTGTGGGGCCCTGCTGTGCTGGCCTGGACCTGCCCTCCTGCCCCCCATAGGCCCTCTCAGGGAGGAGGGCAGGGCAGGGTCAAGCCTCAGGGCGGCACAGCACCTGGGCACAGCTCAGGCCTCTGCTGGGCCTAGCCTCCTACTTCCAGTCAGGTAATGGTGATGGCCACGGGCAGCTGCCCTGGGAGTGTGGCAGGTGGTGGCAGAGCAGCAGGAGGGGACCCCAGGCGGGGCTCGCGAGGGGCCACTATCGGTGCCCTCCGCTGCCCCTGCATGTCCTCCCCCATCCTGGGTCAGCCCTAGGGGCTACCCTGGGCCTGTGGTCCCAGTTCCCCTCCCACCTCACGGTTTGCTGGGCTCCATCCCATGGAGACCACGTCGGACCCCTTTCCTGTCCTCCTGGCAGGACACTTGGTGGTTGTGTCCAGGAGAGAGAGGCTGGCTCCTGGGCTAGGTCCTACCGTCCTGGGTGACCTGCTCCCGCCTAGCCACTGTGGGCGGCATTGGTATGAGGCTGTGGGATGTGACCCTGGACAGCAGGCCTTCTGTCCTGGCGGGAGGGGGGCCCAGATAGGGATGGACAGAACTGACTCTCTCCCTGACCTTAGCTCCAGGCTTCCCAGAACTTTCCCTGCAGCCGGGGGCCCCCTGTCCTCTGGGCAGGTGGTTTGAGCCCTTGGCCTAGCCTCCAACTCTGGGCTTCCCACGGGACATGGCCGGCTCAGAGATCTGACCCCACTTCACCCACTCTGCACTGTTGCCTGGCCCTGGGGACTTCCCAGAACCCCCCTGGGCTGTCCTGGCGGGAGAGCTCCCGGTCTTGACGGCACAGGCGCTGGAGGCCGCTCAGCCTCCGTGCTGGGCCTTCCTGAGCCGGGCTGCATTGCTCAGCTTCCCAGGAGGGTCACTGGGCAGGGATTGGCTGGAGCAGGCCAGGGAAGATGTGCAACCTGTGCCCAGGGGCCCTGGCAGGTGGGGTACGTCCTCCCTGTCCCATGCTGCCCACGTGGGCCTTGGCTGCACACCAGGCCCCAGGGCACAGCCAAAGACCCCTTCTGGAAGAGACCTATCAGGGAACGCTCTTCAAAAGTCACGTGACCCTCTGGTCCTCTGGTCCCTGAGTCCCAGGCAGGGTGGCCTGGGTTGGTCTCCAGCCCACACGTGTTGCTCCCACTGTGGTCAGTCCTGATGTGACCAGAGACAACAGGGGCAAGGGCTGGTGGTGACGGTGGGTGGAAGGGAGAGCTCCGCGGGGCGCCCCAGACCAGTGATGGGCTAGCCTGGACTCTCGCCCCTGCTCTGGCCTAGATGAAGGGTGTGACGCTCGAGAGCTGCCGGGACATCATTGAGCAGTTTGAACCCTGCCCAGAGAACAAGAGCAAGGGGGTGCTGGGTATTGATGGTGAGTGGGCACTGCCCCGAGGCCAGGGCACTTGGGAGGAGGACGGGCACTTGGGAGGAGGACAGGCACTGGAGGGGTGGCCTGCAGGCCTGGACCATGGCTCTGTGCCCCTTGAGGTGGGGCAGGAGGCGATGAGAGGGGCTGGGAGCAGTGCTGACCCCTCCCCTCCTCCCTGCACTGTGTGACCACAGGTTTCACCAACTACACGCGGAGCCCGGCAGGCGACATCTTCAACCCGGAGCACCACGGTGTTCACCAGGACATGACGCGGCCGCTCAGCCACTACTTCATCACCTCCTCCCACAACACCTACCTCGTGGGCGACCAGCTCATGTCCCAGTCCCGGGTGGACATGTATGCCTGGGTCCTGCAGGCCGGCTGCCGCTGCGTGGAGGGTGAGCCCGTGCCTGCCCTCCCCGGCCAGTCTCCTGTGGGAGGTGGTGGGCAGAGTCTCTGGGCGGGGGCTAGAGTCCAAGGACAGCCCACCCTGCTTGGTGGCTGAGCCCCAGGCCTGACTGGGGTCTACCTGCTGCAGTGGACTGTTGGGACGGGCCTGACGGGGAGCCCATCGTGCACCACGGCTACACTCTGACCTCCAAGATCCTCTTCAAAGATGTCATCGAAACCATCAACAAATACGCCTTTGTGAAGAATGAGTGAGTGGCCATGCTGGGGGTCTGGCCCAGCAGTGGGCAGGGGAGGGACTCCAGGGCCTGGGGCTGTAGGAGCCAAGAGGCAGGTCTTGTTTTAGGGTCTGTCTTTGAGGAGAGAGGGCAGGGAAGTGAGTCTGGGGAGAGGGCTGGCTGGTGCATGCAGGGGCCCCAGAGCCCGACAGGCCAAGGCTGCGCAGGCTCGTGTGTCTGCAGCCTGTTCGCGCACTTGGGGCACCACCCCCTGGTCTCAGCCATCCACCTGCGGTGGCTGAGAAGCCACACTGTGTCCAAGCTAAATTTGCTGTCACTCAGCGGTGGCTGCAGAAACTATTGAGGAAAATCCAATTTAGTTTCTGGAAGTAGAAGGCCGCCTCCCTGCCAATGAACTCTCCCCACGTCCTGGCCAAAGAGGCTCAGGCGAGGAAGGAGCTGAGTGGAGGAGGGAAGCAGGAACCCAGCTGATTTAGGAAACAGGAATGGCGTGGCCCCCCTAGGAGAGCTGGCCTGCGGTCCATGTCCAGCTGCGGGGCAGGCAGCAGCGAGGAGGCCTCTGCTGGCAGCGGGACACCAGGGACTGCAGGCGAGGAGAGTGCTGCAGGGCAGGTGGTTGGACACACAGGGGTCCGGTGTCTTTGCAGGAACCAGGCATCTCTGCAGCACCCTCCCCCCGCATCAGGCTCCTCCCCTGAGGTCCCCGTGTGCCCCTCTGCATCTCACCTCTGCCCACCTCTTGCTCTGGTCTGTGCCCTCTTGGCCTGGGTCACCTACATTTTCTACAAGGTCATGATCACCTTTTGTAAAATACAAGTAAAATGGCTAAAGGCAAATAGAGCCAAAGGACTTGGCTGGAAAGTTGTGCGCTGTCCTCCCCGCTCCGCGCTGTGCTGGCCATAGCCCTGTCCAACAGCTGGCACGGGCCAGGCTGTGTCCCCTCCTTTATGGAGCATGTGAGGGCCTCGGGCCCCATAGCCTCCAGTATCCAGGTCTCGCAGTCTGGCCTCTGTTCTGCGTTGTTTAGCCCATGTTATTTTTAAACCTTGACTTTTTGTTTTCCTGGAGTTTCTAATTGCCTTTATTTATTTATTTTTCTAATTTGGGGAAGAAGCTCCTGCCTTCTTTATTTGTTCCAAACCCTCCAGCTCCTTCTCTATTAACTCATTGGTTTTTCCAACTTTAGGTGGGGGGCATTTTTTTCTTCATTACCAGGGACTAAACCCAGCAGTGCCTAACCACGGAGTCACATTCCCAGCCATACCCCACTCCCATTTTTTAAAAAATTCTCTTGAGATAGGGTCTTGTTAAGTTGCTGAGGGTCTCACTCGGCTGCTGGGGTGGCTTTTCACTCCCCATCCTCCTGGTTGGGCTGTACCGTGAAGCAGCTGGCAGACCCATCTTCCTGGGCTGGGTGAGGACCCTTTCTCCATCAGTGGCAGAGGTGCCCAGGGCCTAGCCCTCCCCCTGGTGCTAGCCTCAGAGCATGCTCCTCTTGCACCGGGGCCGCAGGTATCCAGTGATCCTGTCCATCGAGAACCACTGTAGTGTCGTCCAGCAGAAGAAGATGGCCCAGTACCTGACTGACATCCTCGGGGACAAGCTGGACTTGTCATCAGTGAGCAGTGAGGATGCTACCAAGCTTCCTTCTCCGCAGATGCTCAAGGGCAAGATCCTGGTGAAGGTGAGCCGCCTGCCACCAGGCCACAGCAGGCCTCTGACCTGGGCAGGCTGGGCGTCTCCCTGCTGCAGGCAGGTCCGGGGGGCCGGGCCCGGCGGGGCCTCATTCTCCCCATGGTGCCGGTCCGGTCAGGAACCTCACACCCAGGACTGTTTCCTTCCCGCGGCTGCTGCTCCAGGAGGTGCCTGGTCAGAGCGGGAGGGCAGCTCCCTGCTCTTGCCGGCTGCTGCTGTGGCTGGAGGTGCGGGTCTGTCTCCCTCCGCCCCCAGGGCAAGAAGCTCCCAGCCAACATCAGTGAGGATGCAGAGGCCGGTGAGGTGTCCGACGAGGACAGTGCCGACGAGATTGACGATGACTGCAAGCTCCTGGATGGGGATGTGAGTGGCCGGGGGTGGGGGAGCCCTCTGGTCCTGGCTCTGGTGACGACTTAGGAAGACAGGCAGCCGAGGGGTGGCCACAGGCAGGGGCCGAGCTGCGGTGCAAAGCTGCCCGACTGCAGGGAGGCCTCCCACGGGGGCTGGGGGCCCTGGCGGCCTGCCACGCCCCTCCCCATGAGAAACACAGAACCCGTGCTCCCAGTGGTGGGCCAGCCCCCCGCCTGCTGGGGTCCTGTTTTGGTCCCCGCTTCTGAGTTGACTTGGGGTGAGATCCACTACCCACCCGCAGTCTGCTTGGCTCTTCAGCAGGTGGGTGCTGAGTCCTGCCGAGCTGGACTCTGGGTGGCCAGCGGTCCTGCTCCACCTCCCCCATGCCCAGAACTGGCCCCACTCCAAGCAGTGCCAACCCCAGGGCCAAGAGCTCCTGCAAGACAAGCCCGCTGGCCCGGTGGGTCCTGCTGTGGCCCTCCACAGAGCGCTCTGCACCTCTTTCTGCAGCCGGCCTGGCCGCTTGGCCTGGGAGTTGCAGAGGGAGCTCGGGTCTTTGGGGACCGTGGCTGTGCAAGGCTGGGGCTCCGTAACCGGCGCCTCTCCTCTTCTGTGCCTGGCTCCAGCTGCGGTTGCTGTGAGGCAGCAGGACTACTCTCCCCCAGGGCTATTGGAGGGAAGATGTTGTGCAGGAGGCTTCCCGGCCTGGGCGGCTAATTGTCTTAGGAAGCCCCGAGGCAGCAGAATCCGTCCCACTCTGGGCAAGCCTGCGTGTCTGCCTGGCCCCGGGGGTGCACACCACGATGGTGTGTCCACTTAGTGCCCACTCCAGCAGGGCTCCCTCGAGGGGTCCAAGGGCATCAGGTCATGCTGGGGGTGCCCTGGTAGGGAAAGGCACCTGACCAACCTGGAAGCTCCTCTGAATTCCACCCCTTGCCCCTGTCCACCTCCTCAAGGTTGGTGGAACCTGTGTGGGCTTCTAGATCCTGTGTTGCCCACCCGGTGCCCTGACCTGCTCCCCTGAGGCCCACTGGACGGGGCACCAGGAGCGCCTGCGGCATCCCCAGGGCACTCTGTACCCTGAGGAATCAGATGGACTTGGGTCCAAGTTCTGCCCACTGCTGTTTGCAGACGGGCCCCAGTCAGACAAATCACAGCCTTTGTGAGCCTTTGTGAGCTGTGTAAGGGGGGCGGTGCTGGGGCTGTCACCTGCTGCTGCTTGCTGGGCTGGGGATGACACCGAGGGGCCGGCCTCTGGCTCTTGCAGGCCTCCACCAATCGGAAGCGTGTGGAAAACATCGCTAAGAGGAAACTGGACTCTCTGATCAAGGAGTCCAAGATCCGTGACTGTGAGGACCCCAACGACTTCACCATCTCCACACTGTCCCCATCTGGGAAACCTAGGCACAAAGCAGAGGCCAAAAAGGTGAGACCCCCCTGATGCCCGCAGGTGCTCCAACAGCCAGCCTGGGGTCTGGGTGAGGCCCAGAGCGTGAGGTCTAGACCCCCCCGCACGTGCCTACACACAGGTACCCCTGTGCACACACCTGCACACCTGCACCTGAGCCAGACACACCACCCGTGGGTGCCCACACACACCTGATCACAGCTGCACACGGCACACCTCTGCACACATGAGTGCTCCGTGCCCTGAGCTGCTGTGCTTCTCCTTCGTGGGCTCCCAGAGCTGTTGGTCCTGGTTGGCTTCCTTTGTGAGGACTCCTACGCCGCCCTCATCCAGGAGCAGGGAGCTGGGGCTTGGGCGGCACTGTTCGTGAGGCTGGGGTCCCGTCCTTCTCAATGCCCCCACTTGACTCTGAGAGCCACAGTCTGGCCGCTGACAGCTTGTGGGTGGGATTGAGCAGGTGGCCCCTGGGGGACCAGTGGCTCCTCTTGGAAGGGAATTTGAGCAATGCCACATTAGTGAGGGTCCCATGAGTGACAGGGAGAGCATAGTGGGGTCTGGGCAGCTGTCCAGGCTCAGCCCTGCCTGGAGCACCCACAGCTGCGTGGGACGGCCACCAGCGACATCATGGAAGAGGAACGTGTTTTCAGGGGTTGGGGTGCCAGGCAGGGTGTCCGGGATGGGTTGTGAGGTGCCTCTTTGGGGGCAGCAGGCCTCAAGGAACAGGTGATCAGCCAAGCTGCCTGAGCAAAGAGGCCATGCACTGCTGGACAGTCCACAGCAGCTGGGCAGCTGGGCCCAGAACTGGGCAGGCCTCTGTGGGGACCCGCAGGCCCTCAGGAGGGGGAAGGGGGGGCATTACCCTGGCTGGGCTGTGCCCCCTGCCAGGAATAGTATTTTTGGAGGTGGGTGTTTGTGTTCCTGCCCACGGCCCAGAGCCCACTGCGCGGGAGAGTCCACGGGGGCAGAGAGTCCACGGGAGCCACGGACTGGCTCTGTGCAGGTGGCTCTCGTGGGTCCCTGCACACAGTCTTGCCTTACGTCTCCTGCCCAGATGTCGAGGCAGCAGAGTGTGGCCCTCGTGAGGCTCTGCACAGCCAGAGGTTGATGTTACCCTCTGCTCTCCTTGACCACGGAGCACCTGGGGGCACCTGTGGCGACATACAGCCCACCTTGGGCCTGGGTGGCAGCAGTGGTGGGGGCTGTGCTCAGAGAGGACTTCCTGGGGGAGGGGAAGGGGCTCAGGCTGAGCTCCGAGGTGGCAGAAGTGGGGGTCCCACCCTGCAGCGTCGGCTGCAGGCTCCTCTCTGTCTTGCCATGACACAGGGCAGAGGAGCTGAGACCCTCAGGGACAAGCCAGAGGGACATATGGTGGAGCTAGAAGCAGGGGGACATGGGAGGGCCACAGAGGACTCATTCATCCACCCAGGGAGTCCACAGGGGCCGGGTTGGCAGGCGGGGGGGCACCTGTGGGCACTGTGGTGGAGATGGATGGTCCCGCCATGAGTCACTTGGACCCTCTCTTCTCTGGCTGGGTACTGTCCCCTCTGTATGTGAGGACCCTTGGGGACATGAGGCCCTGCTCAGGGGTCCCTGTGAGAGGGCAGGGTAGATACCGGGGGAATGGGAGAGGACCCCCAGCCCCGGTGCTGGGGCAACTCCGGAGGGTGCTGGACAATAACAGGCCTCACCTTCTGCTGGGGACCGTCCCCAGCTCTAGCAAGGTCCAGCACAGGACCCTCCTCATTGAGGGTGGGCCCGCCAGGCACTGTCTGTAGAATGGCCCCTCGGAGGGTGGCCGGCTGAGCTGTTTCCTGTGGGGACCTGCGACGGGGCCCAGTGTGGGCTGTGGCTAGCTGCCGTTGCTCAGGACCACCAGCCACCTCGCCTTAGTTGTGCCCAGATTGGGGTCACATGGGGCTTAGCAGCAGCAGCATTCTGGGTGATGCTTGAAAAGGCTTAACGCACATCAGCCTCAACCAGCTCCCTGCACACCTGGCGCTCAGCCTCCCGCCTCCATCCGTGGAGTAAGGGAGGCCGGGGGTGAGTGTCTCCAAGGCCACTTGGGACAGATAGCCCTGAGCACCCCTGCTACTGTGGACCTCTGGGCAGGAAGCCCACTGACTGGAAGGCTGGGTCAGTGAGGCCCCCGGCTACTCGGCATCAGGAAGGGCCAGCAGACCCCGCCCTACTCCGCAGGAGAGTGACACGGGTGCAGCCAGCCGGGAGCTGGCGGGAGGTTCCGGCAGGACTCAGTGGGTGTGCCACACAGGGTGTGGGTGTGGGTGGGGACCTGCGGTGCTCTCCCTCCTGTCTGACAGGGTGGCCCCGGGGTGGGGTGGTCCAGGCCCAGGCTGCTCTTGGGAGGACACGGAGCCGAGGGCTCTGCTGTCAGATGCCACAGCAGCTCCCAGCTGCAGCCCTGGAGCATCTGTGAGTGAGGTGAGCCTGCCTGCAGGGGCGTCTGTGTGTGTGCACGTGTGTGTGCAGCTGCACACAGAGGCTCTGTACCGGAGCCCTCCCGTGTGTGTGCTGCAGGACGCCTGTGGCTTCACTCAGGTGGTCCTCGGATGCAGGACCTGCCCCTCCCCACCAAGGTCCCCTGGCGCAGGTGTCGGGATCTTCGCTGCACCCTGGGCACCTCCAGAGCAGAGCTGGGCCAACTTTGGGGGCACAGAATGGGCTGGTGGGAGTGGGAGGTGGGGGCTGCAGCAGCCTCGGGGGCAGATGCACAGCTCGGGCTTCCGGCGGCGCCAGCGTGGATGGGCTCAGGGACGGCTGCGTGGACCTGAGGGCCGGGGCCAGTGCTCCCAGGCCTGAGCTCCAGGGTCCCGGGGGGAGGCCCGTCCTGTGCTCCTGGGATTCGTGGGCATGGACTCTGGCTTTGGGGAGTGGGGCCTGGCGATGCTTGTCCAGCCTGGCACTGCCAGAGGTGGGTCAGGACAGTGGGCTGCAGGGACCTCGAGGAAGGCCTGCGCAGGCGGTCACGGCTGGACCTTCCACTCAAACTGCTTGTCGCATCGTCGCCCTCTGCTGGACACAGGTTCAGAGCCCGGAGCTCGCGCTTGCTTCAGACCACACACTGTTGTGACCCGGCACACGAGTGCAGGCAGCCCTGGGCCTGGGGTCCTGTTCTCCAGCCCCTAGCCTCCCTAAGGCGGGCTCAGCTCTGCCTCTTCCAGGCAGGCTTCCAGGGCTGCAGGGACCTGCCCGGCAGGTGTCGTCCTGGGTTGAGGCCAGGCTCACCCTCTGTCTCTCCCTTGGGGTCAGAGCAAGGCCGAGGAGGACCTGGAGTCTGGGGAGGACGCCGGGGCCAGCAGACGGAACCACCGCCTCCTCATGAGCAGCTTCTCCAAGCGCAAGGTCCAGCGAGGCTCCTGGGCTGGGGTCCCTGTCCGAGCCCACTGTCCTGCCTGCACCAGGTGCTGGCTGTGGCTGGCCTCAGGAGCCCAGGGGCAGGGGCTGGTCTGGGGCAGGTGCCTTGGCCCTTGGGTCACTGCACTCCTCTGGCCCCACTGACTGCTGTCCTGAGAGCCCGCTGGAGCTGGGCGGCCTGGGCCCTGCAGACCCTGGGAGAGGCCTGGCAGGCTGGGGCTGCCGGGAGCCCAGGGCAGGCCCTCCACGCACCCTCCAGCCTTTGCCCATGGCCTGGCCTGACCTAGGGCTCCACGGGTCATGACTCTGCCCCCCTGCACAGAAAAAGGGCAGCAAACTAAAGAAGGCAGCCAGCGTGGAGGAGGGGGACGAGGACCTGGACTCCCCAGGAAGCCAGAGCCGAGGGTCAGTGCAGTCCTGAGGACCTGACGGCTGCGGGCCCCTCTCTGTCCCCTCAGGGCGGTTTCACTGAGGCTGTCCTCTGAGTGCAGTGGGACGGGGGCAGGTGTGGGGTCCCCCTCCCAGCCCCATCTGATGCCCGTGGAAGCAGCAGGGGATGAGGCTGTTCTGCAGACCACAGCCAAGTGGGACGGGCGGACCAGCGCGGTGACCCCAGAGAGTCTAGCAGGGTTGGGCTGGGACGTGGGCGGGGGCCAGGAGGAGCAGCGTGACTCTGAGGACCCCAGGATCTCCCAGGCCCAGACCCTGCTCTGCCCACCAATCCCACCTCCCTCCTCCTGAGGGCTCCCCCTCGTGCTCTCCCCAGGGAGGGTGTCCGCCCCAGGCCTCAGAGGTCCCCACCAGAGCAGCTCCTGCCGGGCCAGGGCCGGCCACCAGGGTTGGCGCCATTCCCGTGCGTCCACTGCTTCTTGTGGCAGCTCTGGGACATGGCACCTAGCAGCAAGGAGCGCCTCTCCCCGCACCCCCTCCCTTCTCCCCACCAGGCCTTGTCCCCTGTCCCTGTCCCACCCACCCCTCTCCCACCCTTCCACCTCTTCATTGCCACTTCCACCTGGGTGCACGATGGCACCTGCTTGAGACTCTCCTGTGGTAAACCTTCCGACGTCCCTGCCCAGAATCCTCCAGAAACCCTATGGGCCTCAAGTGCCGTTGGCCAGGGTTCGTGTTCCTCTCACTCATGCCTGCAAGTGCCCAGGGCCTTGACCTGCCAGTGGCTCCTGGCCAGCCCATGTCCAGCAGCCTGGGTGTGCCCCGCCCCATCCCAGTACCCAAAGAGCGCGGTCTGGGGACCTGACAGATTTGCTCGAGCCCTGGAGCCTGGCTCAAGGGGCTGGGCACCCAGAAGGCCCCGAAGGTGGGTGCCAGCCACAGGGCCCTGACCGCTCCTGTGTGCGCCCTGCAGGACAGCCCGGCAGAAGAAGACCATGCAGCTGTCCCGGGCCCTCTCGGACCTGGTGAAATACACCAAGTCCGTGGGCACCCACGACGTGGAGACGGAGGGTGAGGTTCGCAGGTGGGGCGGCACGCTGGGAAGGCCAGCGGCTGGTGTGCACCCGAGGCCTGGACTCACGCCGGCCGGTCTGCACACAGTGGTGTCCAGCTGGCAGGTGTCGTCCTTCAGCGAGACCAAGGCCCACCAGATCCTGCAGCAGAAGCCGGAGCAATACCTGCGCTTCAACCAGCACCAGCTCTCCCGCATCTACCCCTCCTCCTACCGGGTCGACTCCAGCAACTACAATCCGCAGCCCTTCTGGAACGCAGGCTGCCAGATGGGTGGGTGGCTGGCGGGGCAGCAAGGAGGGGCCTGCCTGGCCCAGACCATCCCTGCAGCCCAGCCTCCCCTGATCCGAGGCCTTGGAGAGCTTCCAGGCCTGCTGCTGCTCCCCGAGTGGGTCCCCAGGGGTCCCCCAGACCTCAGGCAGCCTGGGAAAACAGCCGGCCTGCCCCAGCTCCTGGGGTGTGCGGGACTGGGCCAGGCTTGGGCACCTTCTGCCAGTTCACGTGCCCCATCTCATGGCCGTGAGCCTCAGGGCCGCACACAGAAGGCAGTGGCCGCAGGTTGGGGGACACAGGCTTGTGGACAGCTGCTGACCCAGAGGTTCTCCTGTCCCACCCACAGTTGCCCTGAACTACCAGTCAGAGGGGCGGATGCTGCAGCTGAACCGGGCCAAGTTCAGTGCCAACGGCAGCTGTGGCTACGTGCTCAAGCCCCAGTGCATGTGCCACGGTAAGGCCCAGGGGCTGGGGCAGGCTCCTGCAGGACCCCAGGAAAGTGGGGGTGGGTGCCTCCCTTTGGGGCAGCAGAGACCCCAACATGGCAGGAAGCTGGAGGTTCATGGGCAGAACTTGTCTGCGCGAGCCCTGGTGGGCTGGAGCCCGGTGCAGGCCGGGCGTTTCGCGGAGCCCCCTCCTGCCAACCTAGTTTTCTGCCTGGTGTGCTCCTGTACCCGCGGGCTTTCCCATGACTCCGCCCTCTCTGCACCGTCTGGGTCCTGCTGGACAGTGTCACTGCAGAGCTCGAGGTTGAGGTCATTAACCCTGACAAGCCCGGCTTCCCGGTTGCCGGTCACCCCACTCATGACGCTGCCCCCACCAGGCCACGGCTCCCAGGGTAGTCTGTTGGAGGGGGCCGCGTGCAGCCTGCGCCCCGGGGTGTGGCAGGCCTCGCTGGCGGCTGTCCCGCTCTGCCTCACACTGTCCCTCAGGCGTCTTCAACCCCAACTCTGAGGATCCCCTGCCCGGGCAGCTCAAGAAGCAACTGGCCCTGAGGATCATCAGTGGGCAGCAGCTCCCCAAGCCGCGGGACTCGATGCTGGGAGACCGCGGGGAGGTAGGGCAGGCACCTGCAGACGGGACGTGGGGGGAGCACCTGGCCCTGGTGCCAGCCCTGTCCTGTCCCCAGATCATTGACCCCTTCGTGGAGGTGGAGGTCATTGGGCTCCCTGTGGACTGCAGCAAGGAGCAGACCCGAGTGGTGGACGACAACGGTGAGTGCCCTGGGCGCGTGACAGCACCAGCCTGTGCCCCAGGGCCCGGCCCAGTGCTCCCACCGTCTCCCTCAAGGGCCTCAGGGTGGGAGCCTGCTGGGGACAACCCCGGCCCCTGTGACCCTCCCCCGGCGGCCTGCAGGGTTCAACCCCATGTGGGAGGAGACCCTGGTGTTCACGGTGCACATGCCCGAGATCGCACTGGTCCGCTTCCTCGTCTGGGACCATGATCCCATCGGGCGAGACTTCATTGGCCAAAGGACACTGGCCTTCAGCAGCATGCTGCCAGGTGGGCAGGGGCCCAGGCTGGGGGGCTCCCGGGGGTCCCGCCCCACTGCACCCCCAGCAGCCCCCATGCATGCTGGCGCCCCACCCCCCTGGCTGAGGGCTCCAGGGCAGGGTGGGCTGAGTTGGCACTGCTGGGGGGCAGCGGTGCCTGATGGAGGGGTCTTATGAGGCTGGACTCAAGGCTCGGGACCTTTAAGGCAAGGTGGAGGAGCAGGGACAGGGGAACGTGACGCTGTGCCCTGGCTGCCCAGGCTACCGGCACGTGTACCTGGAGGGGATGGAAGAGGCCTCCATCTTTGTGCACGTGGCTGTCAGTGACATCAGTGGTAAGGTGAGTGTGGCCTGGCGGGAAGGGCTGTGGCCAGGGGAGGGCTGCTCCCGCTCCTTACCCACCCCCACCCTCGGCATTGTGGCCTGGAGACCAACTCTCTGGTCCCCTCTACCTGTGACATGGGGTGTTGGGGGATGCCACCCCAGAGCCTCCCAGTACTGAGCCCAGGTCTCAAAGGGGACCTGGGCAGCCCAGGGCAGGTGTGAGCTAAATGTCCTTGACCCAAGAAGGGAGCCCCTGTGTCCGCCCCCTGCCCTCCTCTGTTGCCAGTGCCAGGCTAGCCTCCGTCTCCCTGGTGGCCTTGCCAGGGGTGCCTGGCTGCCTTCTCATGAGGGGTGAGAAGAACTTACCGCCCTTCCTGGGGCTCTCCCTCCCACTTGCCCATTACCTGGCCCCCAGCACATTTGCCCCTGCCCAGACTAGGGCAGGATGGGGGTCTCAGCTTTTGGAGCCTGGCTACTCTGGTTCTGAGTGGGCCTGGCATCCTTAGGGTGCTGCCCAGGGCAGCTGATGCCTGGGTCTGTGACACACAGCACAGGGTCCTGCCCAGGACCAGCACTGACCTTCTCTCCTGCCATGTCTGCGGGCCCAGAGGCTCTGCCGGCTTCAGCACTCTTGTGCCACTGTCTGTCCGTCTGTCACGTGTCTGCTGTCTCTGCGGCCCTGGGTCCCCTCCCCACACAGTCGGGGCCTCGCCACCTTCACTCTGTCTCTTTGGTCTTACAGTGGGCTTCTCTGTGTCCAAAGTCTACTTTTAGACGTGCGGCCTTGTTAGGAGTCACAAGGTACCCTGCTGCTGCGGGACAGTGTAGCCCGCCGCCCACCTGCATGCCAGGCCGCATCCCATTAGCATCCATGGTTCCTGGTAGCATTTTGGAGACTGTCCGTTCATGTGACATGGGTCATGACATGGTTCCGGGGTCCCCTGGGCCATCCTCAGCCAGACAGCGGCATTTACGAGGCAGATCCAGGATTGAGCCAAGGCCACGTGCTTCCCCGCTGTCCTGTCTCTCCACCCGCTGCCCTCTTCTGTCCGGAGCTCTCCTGGGCTCCCTGTGCCCCTTCCGTTCTCCTCCCCCCACCTTCCCTCTCCATCCCTCCTCATGCTGCGACTTTGCCACTCCTGATCCTGCCAGGGCCTGGGGTGGGGCCACCTGGGCAGGAGCTCCGAGCCGGAATCCTGGATCTCCTTCTAAATGGCCTCCAGCCACATGGACCAAATTGCACTGGATTTGGGATCTTGAATCAGGAAGCTGATTCAAGTGTGGCCACTTTACTGCCTCTGCCACTGGGGCCCTAGGCCACTCCGCGCACGAGCACAGCCCGGCCTGGGGGAGCGGTGGGTGTTGTCGGGGCCTCTGTGGGATGCAGGGTGTTTGGCATGTGAGGATCCTCCTGGCCTCTGCACTGTGAGATGCAGCTGGCCAGCCTTCTCCAGCAGCGACCCAGGAAGGGGCTGCAGGAGAGGCCTGTGGAGGGACCTTCCAGCCCTGGTGGCCAGGGAGCTGGGCTGTTGTCTGGAGCTGGAGGCCTGGAACCCGAGCCTTCTTAGGCAGTGGTCCAGAGCCCACATGGTAGGCCCAGGCTCGATGAGCAGAGAGCAGTGGGAAGGCTGCCTGGGAGTCCAGGAAGGCTTCCTGGGAGGGATGGCCCCTCCAGGCAGGAGCACCACTGGGAAGCAGGTAGGTCAGGGCCTGTGGTCGAGCAGGCCTTGGCCAACCCAGGGACTGGCTTCTGTGGATGCTGGTGCCCAGGATGGGTGGCATGACCCATGACCCTGAAGTCTTCCCCTCGAGCCAGGGCTGCAGGTGTAAGGTGTGCTCACCGGGTTCTAGAGTTTGAAATCTGTCCTTGAGAGACCCCAGGAAGGGTGTCCTCTCAGTTCCCATGTTCCCGCCACCTCCGAACTCCACCCAGAGTTCAGGAAGGGGCTGATGCTCAGTCTGGACGGTGCGGTCCTGCCATGCTGGTGGAGTGGCCATGTGGCCTCCTCCCTGTGGCTCGCGTCCCACGTGCACTCCTGGCTGGCCCCAGCCCACCGTACTTGAGCTACAGCTACACTGGGCTCGGTACCCCCAGTGCCAGCTATGCGGGCTCCTTCTCTTGCAGGTCAAGCAGGCTCTGGGCCTAAAAGGCCTCTTCCTCCGAGGCCCAAAGCCAGGCTCACTGGACAGTCATGCTGCTGGGCAGCACCCACCCCGGCCCTCCGTTAGCCAGCGGCTCCTGCGGCGCACGGCCAGTGCTCCAACCAAGAGCCAGAAGCCGGGCCGCAGGGGCTTCCCGGAGCTGGCCCTGGGCACGCAGGACACCGGTTCCGAGGGGGCAGCTGACGACGTGGTACCCCCCAGACCTGGCCCTGCTCCCGAGGCCTTGGTGTGTGAGGGTCCCAGCAGTAGCAGCCCGCGAGGTAAGGCGTCAGCAGAGAGGAGCCCAGGGCAGGTGCGGCCCCCGTGTGCCCCTGAGGGCCCCGGGGCTGCCGGGATGGCCGCCACATGCATGAAGTGTGTGGTGGGCTCCTGCTCCGGTGTGGACGCTGAGGGCCTGCCGAGGGAGCAGCTGCCCAGCCTGGGGCCTGCTGGAGGGCACACGGCCATCAGCCAACAGCCCCAGGCCCGGGCAGACTTGCTAGGGGACCCCCACTGCAACCTGGGCCCTCAAGCCACCCCAGGGAGAAGCAAGGAGGCCTTCAAGGGCCCCGGGGCCCGGCGGCAGGGTCTAGGCGGCAGCGGCTCCGTGTCCTCGGACTCCAGCAGCCCGGACAGCCTGGGGAGCCCCAAGGTGGCCCCCTGCCAGCCTGAGGGTGCTCACAGGCAGCCGGGGGCCCTGCAGGGAGAGATGAACGCCTTGTTCGTTCAAAAGCTGGAGGAGATCAGGAGTAACTCCCCCATGTTCTCCGCGGGTAAGGCAGCTGCCCCCCCCGCAGCCTGTGTTCGCACCCCGGCATGCCTGGGCCAGTGTCCCTGCCTTGCTGCCCCCTTGCTGTGCTCCTGCATCTCTGCTGGCTTGACCCGCAGCCCCATCTGCCCCAGCCCTCTCCCTTGAGCAAGAGGCCCTGGCACTTTGGAGGGGTGGGGACCTGGGGAGTGGGAGTCACCAGTGGCCTTACTGAGAACCTGGAGATGCACGTGGAGGCTCCCTGGCTGAGCCCCACCCCCTCCTGGGTCCAGGCAGCTTCCAGTCCTCACCTGACCGTCCTCCAGGACGAGGTTCAGAGTCACCCTGCCACAGACCCTCTCGGGTAACCTGTCAGTCAGGGTACAGCCATAGGACAGCATCCAGGTTGTCCCCAGGGACCCTGAATGATGCTCAGAGCTTTGAAGTGGGGCCTCGGAGTTTGAAAGTGCAGAGGAGCAGGTCCCATGTGTCCCTGGGGTCCTGGACCTGTGACTGTCAGATGGCATGGAGCCCTCCAGGTGCGCAGCCTTCAGGCAGACAGCTGCTGGCCTGCCCTGGCTCAGTTTGCTGAGCCCCAACCCAGTGGGAGGGACGTGCACCGAGCCTTCCCCTGCCACCATGCTCCTCCCTCACCTGCCAAGCCTTGCTGTCCGTCTGTCCATCTGCCAGACCCACCCCGTGCTGACCACGTTCTCCTTTCTGTCCCTGCACCCCGTGCTGCCTCCGTAGTTAGGGACTGAGAGCTGCAGTGCCAGGTAACAGGCCCAGCCCCGTGTGCCCCTTGTTGCCCTGGCCCCAGAAGACCCGTTCCTGGCCTGCCAGCCAGACCCCTGTGGACTCTGCACATGAGTGGACACAGGGCCGGGCACCTTGCCCACTGACTCCCAGCAGCGGTGGGGAGGGGGCACTGGCACTCTGAGCAAGCTGTGTGGGATGTGTGCAAATGGACCAGCCTGGTCGCTGGGGAGGCCCTGGGTGGGGAGCCGGCCCGACTGCCCCTTGGCACAGAGGGTCACGGGACACCATTTCTTGACACGACTTTTCCTCCCTGTCCTGTCTCCCTGTCTCTCTCTTCTCTGTCACTCTCCTCGCTCCCTCTTCCCCCAGATGCTCGCCCCTTCTCTGTGCAGCGGTCAATCTCCCCTCTGTGCAGCCTGGAAACCATTGCCGAGGAGCCGGTCCTGGGCCCTGGCCCCCCACCACAGGCAGCTGTCCCCACCAGCTCCCGCAGGGAAGGGCCCCAGTCCCCTGCGGGACCTGGAGCCAAAGTGGCCGGCACACCACCGACTGCTCTGGGAGCCTCTGAGCCCCTACAGCTCAGAACCCGGCATGAAGGGGACCTCGAAGAGCCCCCCAGGGAGCCGCGCCATGGTGGTGCCAGCGGGGCATGCCCAGGGTCCCCTGTCAGCCAGACGCACAGCAAGAGCCATCCCCAAGCCCTGGGTCACCTGCCCATGGTCAGAAGAGCCAAGAGTGAGGGCCAGGTGCTGCTGGAGCCCCTGGGTCCCTGGCGGCCCCTGGCCGGGCCCTCCCCGACCCCAGCCATGCACTCAGACGCCACAGGCAGTGACCGGCTGTGGCAGCGGCTGGAGCCAGGCAGCCACCGTGACAGTGTGTCCTCGTCCTCCAGCATGTCTTCCAGCGACACTGTCATCGACCTCTCCCTGCCAAGCCTGGGCCTGGGCCGCAGCCGTGAGAGCCTCACTGGGGGCCTGCTTGGACGTCTACCCCCAAGGCCCTGCTCAGCCTCGGCCACTCGCCCTGACCGGCCACCTGTGACCAAGAGCAAATCGAACCCCAACCTGCGGGCCGTGAGCCAGCTGCCTCCAGTATCTGATGAGCTGCGACCCCGGCCCCTGGCCCCACGCCCGCCCGGCCTCCACGCCCGGTCACCCTGGGGCCGCCTCACCCTGGTGGGCTTGCAGGACTGCCCCGCGGCTGCCAAGTCCAAGAGCCTGGGGGACCTGACTGCCGACGACTTTGGCCCCAGCTCTGAGGGGAGCTCCTGCAGCCTGAGCCGCAGCCTGGGCGCCCCGGGCCAGGCTGGGCAGGAGGTGCAGCCGGACGCACTGACGGAGCAGCTGCGCTGGCTCGTGGGCTGCGGGCAGGCTGGGGACATCGCATCACCCACGGCTCTGGGCCCAGCTGGGGAGGGGTCAGTGGGGGGTCCGGGCTTCTTGCGGAGGTCCTCCTCCCGAAGCCAGAGTCGCGTGCGAGCCATTGCCAGCAGGGCCCGCCAGGCCCAGGAGCGGCAACAGCGGATGCGGAGCCTGGGCCAAAGGGGCCCCCCAGAGGAGCGGGGCACCCCCGAAGGCGCCTGCTCCGTGGGCCACGAAGGCTTCACGGACACACCCGCCCCCTCCAAGGGCACCCTGGAGCAGGTGTCCAGTGCGGCCGACGGCTTGCTCCTGCTGAGGCTCTGACCTGCTCTGGGCCGGCGCCCAGCCCCTGACCTGCTGTCAGCTGGGGACCGGAGGCACTGGCTTTGGTGTCCAGCGTTTGCTCAGGAAATGGAGCAGCCAGGTCCCCCCCCCCCCGCGCTCGCCTGGCGTACCCAGCAGCGTGCCCCTGGGAAGAAGGGGCTGCAGCTGCCCGCCAGGGCCCCAGAAGATGGCCTTGAGCTGGCCCTGGCGGGCAGTTTTCTCACTTTGAGCGTGGAGGTTTACATTTCTAGAAGTCCATCTGTACCACATTAAAGTGACCCGGGCCCCTTCCCACCATTCCAGCCAGCTTCCACCTGTGGGGGTGTGGTGTGCGTCTGCTCTGGCTCTCCAGCTGCTGTGCGCCTGTCCCTGGAGCGGCTCCACGTCTGTCCTGGGCCCCACCCTGACTGCACTCGCTGCTCTGTGCAACTGTCCTCTTCCCTGGATATCCAAAGACTCCCTGTAAACTCCCCACCACAACTCCCAATAAACGTGTCCACGCCAGTTCTGCGTGGGACCCACCTGCTTCCTGGTCTTTCTGGGCTGCTCCCGACACTGCCCCAGCCCAGTCCTTGAGGGGACAGGCCTTGCTCTGGGTGGGGGCCCTGGCCAAAGGCCCCAGCTGAGGAGGCTGTTGTGCCTCTGAGCCTCACAGTGTGTCCCTCCCCTGGAAAGCTGGGGTGCTGACCAGGCCATGGGACTGTGCTGGGGCCTGTCCTCCGCCTGCCCCCAGGGGAGATGGATGTGGGACAGGAGTCCCAGGGAAGCCAGGCCTCGGTGTCTGCTGTTCCTCGAGACTTCACAGCCTGCTGCTGGCCCAGGAAGACCACCTGGCCCCCAACAGGAAAAGCACTGTCTCTGGCTGGGACCCTTGGGAAAGTGGGCACTGGGCACAGTGGCTGCAGTTCAGCTGGAAACCTCTGAGGCGGGTATCTCTGCCCTGTGTCCCCTTGAGCAAGAGGCGTGGCCAGCCAGGGGCTAGTGCCAACTTCTCCCCAGCTCAGCAAGGCCAGCCACACCCTGTTTCCTCCAGACCTCCCAGGCCTGGCCAGACCTTGACCTCCTTGACCCTGGGGGCATTTGCTTGTGGGAGCTGAGGTGCCTGGAGGGTGTCCTGTCTGCCTGGGGCCAGGGAGGAGCCTGGCTGAGGAACCTGAGCAGCTCTTCAGACGGAGGACAGGATAGGGCTGGTATGGACACTGCTGTGCCAGGCTGTTGACCAAGGTCTTACAGTGAGGGGTGGTGGCCACCGGCAGGGAACAGGGCAGGGGGCTAAAGCCTTTCTGCTCAAGATGGGAAAAATCAGGAGGTCACTGGGCGGGGACTGCCGTTGGCATGCAGGACACTGGCTCAGGACAGCCCTTCCATGCAGAGGACACAGGCAGGCCCCGGGTAGAGGGTGTGCTGGAGTGTGTACACAGCTTGTGCCCCTCAGCCTAAGGCCCTCCAGGCTGCTGTCCACTTCCCCACCTCCTCCTGAGAGCCCAGCCCGGGGAGGTAGGAGACCCGGGAGCCATCAGAAAGCCCAGAGGAGCCAGTAGCCAGCTTGAGCCAGGCAATGGGGGCCTCCGCAGAGGACCATCTCCCCAGGTGGATGTGCTCCAGGACCCAGCAGGGCTAACAGGGCCAGACTGCCTGGGGCGTACACAGGAGTCAGAGGGCAGGAGGCCAGAGGCTGCCCTGTCAGAGCTGAGGCCTAGGGAGCGCTGACCTTCGGTGGGGTCAGTAAGAGGCTCCAGGCAGCCTGGCCTGGTGACTTAAGACCCTCTGGGAGGAGCTGGGAGCAGGCAGGGCCTCTGCCCTGGGGAACCAACTTCAAGATGGGCCGGGATGTCACTCAGGCTGCGCAGTGACACTTGCTGCCCCCTGGTGGCCACCTGTGAGCAGCCAGGTCTGGAGCTGGACCACAATCACCTGCACATAGGGCTGGGGCCAGGGTGGCGTCACTGAGCACTGGAGTCACACAGCAGGTCTGGTGGGGCCCATCCTGAGTCCCAGGGCAGAACACAATGGTGGACACCTGGATGGCCACTGGACACCTGGGCAGCAGGCCCTAGCCCCAGGCAGGGAAAGGAGGTGGGGCCAGGCTCCAAGACACCTGGCCTGGACTGCTTGGGGTGTGCCCGGGCGTCTGCCCTGAGACCCCTCCACACAGCTCTGTCTGGGCTCTTCCTGGCCTGGGGTCCCACTGGAGCGTGAGGGGAGGCTGTGAGGGAGGCAGAGTGGCAGTCACGGCCCATGGCAGCCGCTTGCCTTGTCCCTGGTGGGCCATTTCCCAACCTGGGGTCTGGCAGAGCTGGCAGTCGCTCAGGTGCAGGAGCAGCCCAGCCTGGGAGGCCAGAGCCCAGGGGCCTGCGCCCACCCCCACTGAGCTTCCCTGCTGTCCTGGGCACCTGCCTGCAGTAGACCGGGAGGGTCTCTGGCCACATCTGGGAGAGCCCTGCTGAGGGAGGAGGCCCGGCCTTCAGTGCTCCAGATGCCCTGGGCTCGAAGCCACAAAACCCAGAGGGTGCTCCGCTCTGCCCTGGCTCCCGCTGAGAGCCCTCAAGGGCCAGAGAGGCCACGGCCTCCTCCTTGCATGCTCTTGAGGCAGGAGGCTGCTCCACACCTCACACTGTCCACAGTCCCCAAGGGCAGTGGGGTGGGAGGGACAGTGAGTCTGCTCCCGGTGCCAGACAGGAAAAGCGGGGACCAGTGGCGGAAGTCAGAAGCCGTGGGGAGCTCAAGTGTTCAGTGCCCAGCACCTCCCCGAGTGGAGGAGGGGGGTCAGCTGAGCCCACACCTCTTCCCGCCAGCCCGTGTGCCCAGGCGCGGCACCCCAGCAGGCGCATGCGGAGGTATTCATATATTTATATGTGTGTGTGTATATATATATAAAAGATTATTAACAGTTAAATACATTCCACTTGGAGCGTCTCGAGAGACACACGTGGCAGCGGCTGGCACAGCAGCACAGTGCGGACACTTGGTGGGCGCAGGTCCCTGCTGCACTGAGAGCCTCTCCAGAGGGGCCAGAGCTGGGCCTCACTCGGCTGGGACCTCGTACTTGAAGATGACGCTGAAGAGCCGGCCACCCAGGCGCTCGGCCAGCCAGGCGTTCTTGACCACAGCCAGCTTGAGGCTCTCGCAGCGCAACGCTGCGTGGTAGTTGGTGTGCACGGCACGGCCCATGCCCTCGATGACCACCAGATCCGCACCCCGCTCCCGAGCCAGCACGGCCAGTCCCTGGTCCAGACGGCTTCGGAGGAAGGCACAGCAAGATCAGGCCAGGGCCAGCCGAGGCCTGTGCTGACCACACCCAGGAGTCCCAGGCCTGCTTCCCGCAAAGGCAGCGCCTGGCGAGAGCACTGGGAACCCTGTCCCTACTGAGTGGGGTCTGCGCGGCCGCTGCCTCCCCCGCCAGTTGCTACTATTCCACTTGGACGCTGCTGCTGCCAGCCACCCTCCTGAGCTTGACCATGAACACCTCAGTCCTTCCCACCCTTCGTGCCTCCTTCCTGGCTGCTCCCAGGGGTGCCTCAGCTCCAGGGCCAGCAGGCACAGGAAGCACTGCACATGTCCAGCCAACCCACAGGGAATATGGGGCAGACCCTCAGCACCTGCCTGAGGTTGCTGAGGCCCAGAAACCAGCATGTTCCTGAGGTTGCCTCAACCTTGAGCCCACTGACCCCAAAAGGTTCCAGGCAAACATGGCTACCCAGGTCTGCAATTGGGGCAGGGGACAGGCAGTGCTGGCTTCTGCTGTCTTGCCGAGCCTGGCAGGGAGGGGGGGGCCACTGGGGTTACCTGAGGTCGAGGCATGGGGAGCTGGAACCCGTCTGTACCAGCAGCAGCCGCTCCTCTTGGAGTGCAGAGCTGTGGGTCACCAGGAGGTCACTGCCCAGTGATGTGGCAGACAGGTACTCTCCTCTGTCTACCTCCCAAGACCCGCCAGACCCGCCCCTTGCCAGCTCAGGGCTGCAGCCGGCACCTACTTACTGGACAACAGGGTCCATGGCTGCAATGCGGTCGGCCACGATGAGGGACTCGCTGTAGGTCACATCGTTCAGGGCAGGGCCCGAGTTGCACGCCAGGATAACCTGTAGGGGCCCAGACTCTTTGGTGCCTTGGCCGGGGCCCAGCATGGAGCCAGCCTGTGATCCTGTGTTCACCCAGGTCTTCCCTGTCCCAGCGCCAAGAGGTCAGCTGCTGAGGAGCAGGGCCCCAGAGTGACCGCACCCGCTCCATGGCCTCTGGGAAGGAGCAGACGCCCAGCAGCAGAGCTGTGCTCCGAGTGCGCCCTCGACCCTCCCTGCCTCTGGGTCAGGGTGATGTCATATTTTTCCCCCATCCAGCACCACAGCTTTCCAGAGGACTGTGGGGCCATCCCTGGGTATGAACAGATGGATCCAAGGCCCTGGGTGGGGCCAATCCACCAGAGGCCCAGGCCCTCCGGCCTCACTGCACCTACCCACAAGAGCGAGCGGAGAGGCCCAGGGAAGGGTCCCACCCACACGGCCTCCTCACTCACCTCTGTCCCTCTAAAGAGTAGCTCCCTGACAAAGGGGAAGACTCCCAAAATGATGTCTATTCCACTGTTATCTGCGAAAATTAAGGCACATTTATGAGGGGGCCCCTGCAAGACAAAACCAGGATGTTCAGTTGGGAACAGGCGCATCAGAGCCTTCGACACCACTGCACTCATGCCCCCTAGGGCGGGGCCCGGGGCTGGTCCCAGCACATGGCAGGTGCTGGGACAGGCAACCCCAGGGGCCCCGCTTCTTCCAGCACAGCAGGCCCAGAGGACTTCTGTACTAAGGCCAGCTGACCTGAAAAGTGGTGGCTGCAGGTCAGGCAGGGAGTGGGGACATTTGACATGAGGTTCTTGGCTGCGGGACTGTGAGCCCTAAGAGGCAGGGCTGCGTGCACTGCCTGTGTCCTGGGCTAGCCAGGGCAGCTCCACACCCACCTTCCAGGGCCCCATGCCCCCTCTGACTACCCACCTGGGTCCCACCTGAGGCCCCAGGCTGGCTGTCCCCAAGGGCAGAGGCAGAAGGAAACTGCACATACCTTTAATCTCTGAAGCCACTTGTTGAAGGAGTCCACGAGCCAGGGTCGCTCTGTGTGGAGAGAGGGGAACATGCTATCAGGAGGAAGCCGGGGAGACGCTGGCCAAGGCTCCTCCAGGGACCGCTTCCCCACTCCTGAGCCCAGACACAGCAACCACTGAGGGATGCGCCCAGGCTGACGCTGACTGCTGCACCCAGGACACGAGCACCTGGGATGTCCTACCTTGTAACTTCCTCTTTGCCTCTTCAAACCCAAACTGGGGATCAGACTCAAGGACACTAGATGGAGAAGAAAGAGAAGAAAAGAAGTTAGGAAAATGGAACCAAGAACTTGGGTCCACGCTGTTTAAGGAGCTCGCCCAGATGAAGCATCTCCAGCGCCAGCAGGCCAGCTGCCCCTGACCCTCAGCAGCACTTGCCAGAGCCTCGGCCTCCAGCCCCAGGAAGCAGCTTCTGAAATGACTAAGGTGACCACCACAGAACAGCTCCCTGTGAAGCCAACCCAGGTGGAGCCCCAGGAGCAGAGGCACGCCCTCACAGAGGGGCAAAGACCTTCTGTGCTCCAGAGGGAAACGGCGCCGAGCCCCGCCACAGCAGTCACAAGACTTTGTACTCTGACCACCGAATGCATCAACCTCAAATTTCAAACAGAGGCCCCCAGGTCCCCAGGGCACATGCAGGTAGGGAGGGCGCAGCCTGAGCCCCAGGCAGCACCCCGCCCCTGTATGGAAGTAGGGCTGGGGTGGGGCCCCTAGAGCAGCAGGTAAATGGATCCGAGCCACTTCAAGACTGAAAAGGAAGAGGCCAGGCCAGGGTGGGGACACCTACTCAGACACAGCCTTGGCCCCCCAGTCGAAGACGTTCCCTGCCAGCAGGCCCTTCACCAGGGCCAGCTGCCTCTCCTCCCAGCCCAGCGAGTCCAGGGCGCGCACCACACCCTGGAAGTACTTCAGCGCGATGCCGTTTTCTTTCTGCTTCACCTGTGGAGAGATGAGACCCAGGCTGAGCCTGGACATGCTCCACGGCCAGAGGCTGCACGCCGACTCAGCAGGGCGGCTGAGCAAGGAGGCCCGCTGAGGAAACCCGGGCACTGGCCAGCCAGAGCCCGCTGAGGGATGAAGCTCTGAGCTTCCACACTCAGGCACGTGTCAGGGCCATGCACATGTCCCCGCAAGCCTGGGGCAAAAGAACACTTGGCCTGAAACCCTTGACACGGTGGTGCAGGGCGAGTGGGGGAGGAGACACACCTCCTGGCCAGGGAGTCCAAGGATTGCTGGCATGCCACAGCGTGGCCCCGCACGCAAGGAAGCAAAACTGGCACGACGAAGCCAGTTCTGCAGCCTCGGGAGCTGGGAGAGGAGAGGCCAGCGAGGGAGTGCGGGAGGGGGCAAGGGCAGGGCCCACTCCCACACCCTCCCGAGGGTAGGTTCCAGGGGCAAGTGCTCCCTCAGAAGGGAGGGCTCACCCAGCCCCATGCACCTGCTCCCTCTCCCTTCGCACCTGGCCACAGCCCGTCTGGGTCAGCCCTGGAGTCACCCAGCTCTGTGGGTGTCTGCAGAGCTTCCTGGCAGGTCTGCTGAGGCCGGCAGGCAGGATGCTGCCTCAGCTCCCAGGCCCTAGTGGGGCTCACCTTGGAGTAGGGGTCTGGGAAGCTGAACTCGTTCAAGCAATGCTCCCGTGTGTCCAGCAAGCTACGCACCGTCAGAGTCCCGTAAGCACTAGGGACAAAAGCAGGTAGAGCACAGCTGACCACGATAGTCTCATAAGGTCTAGGAAGCTCAGCAAGACCCAAGCTCAAGCCACAAGGAGTGGCCCCAGGAGACCACATCATCTGGGCTGCCTGGGCTACCAGGCCAGTGGGGACCCATGCACGCAACGGTGTGGCCATTTTCTCCGAGGTGTTGTGGTCACCACCAGATGATGGCCACTTACAAGGGCTGGTGTCGAAGTGTCTGCAGCTTGCTCCAGTACTTCTGCCGGAACTTCTCGGCCCTCTCAGCAGCATCTGCAGACTCAGGCTGGCTGGCCACAGCACGCTTCACCACCTACCAGGCATGTGGTTGGAGAGGTACCTGCCTGACCCCCCCTGGCAGGCCCCTCCACAGGCAACCCTCTGGGGCCCATCCGCCCTCCCACTGCAAGACCACGGCATCAGCAGCGGTAGTGGCAGTGTCCACCTGCGCGTTCCCCTCCCCAGCCCTCAGGGACCGACTGCCAGACCCGTGGCCCAAATCCACAGCCTAAGCTTGGAGCTGCTCAGGGTCTGGGGCTGGTCCCTCGTGCAGGGCACAGCTGTCGTTCTGAGGCTCTGTGGAGGGGTGGGCACTCCCTGTGCAGCCCCTAGGGCCCAGGTGGAGGAGTCGAGCGTCTGAACTGGGTGCTTGGTCCCCACTGCCAAGAAAAGAGGCTCCTGGTGGGCCTCCGAAAAGTGGAAAAGGCACAAGCACCCCCTGCCCCGGGCGCCTGTGAGCACAGGGCCAAGGGGCAGCAAGACAGGCCACCAAGCGAAGCCCAGAGCCATGTGCAGCCCCACATGACAGAAGCAGGGACACCTGTCAAGCTGCTTGCTCTCTGGAGATATCACGGCCAGTGACAGCAAGGGGCCACAGGGGCCACCTCGCCACCAGGCACTCGTGATCCCCCATGCAAGCAAGGAGTGGGTTTGCCTGAGGGACAAGTCGCCCTTCCCACGTGCAGCTGAGCAGGTCGGGCAGACGGAGCACTTCTGGGAAACACTGCCCACCCTCCTCCACCTCCTGGGCACCAGGACCTCGAGGCTGGAGCCAGCTGAGGCCTAGGCCCACACGGGCCGCTGCTGCCAGGGGCCTCTGGTCGTATCTCGTGCGCTCACCCCATCCAGGGCCTCCTCAAAGCAGGTGAGCCAGTACTTGCGGGCCAGGGCGTCATCAGTGAGGTCCACCGTGTCAGGCACATAGGAGGAGGGGTCCAGGAGGAGGGGGAGGTTGACCAGGGGCCTCTCCAGCCGGTCCATCTCCAACAGGTCAAACTGGAGCACAGCAGAGAGGGTGGGAAGTCAGGGAAGGGGTCAGAAAGACCACACGTGCTGCCTTGAGCTGCGCTTCCTCGGAGGAGCACACAGATCGGCTTCTTCACCATCTCTGGGCCCCCTGCCCCTCCCCAAGCCGCCCAGCCACCTGGACAGACTCCTTAGACTCATCCCCAGGCTTGGCAGTGTGGTAGGTCTACCCTAGAAGATTTCAAGTCTGCTCCCTTCCCACACCTCCTTCCCTGGCCACACTGGGAAGCACAGTGCCCTGGAATGACCACCTGGCCACCAGCTCTCCTGAGGTCATGCTGGGCAGAGGTGAAGCAGCTGCCTATAGCAGACAAGGTGCCCGACACTTGTGTGTGACACAGCAGCTTTGTCCAAAGGACCATCCTGGGTACACGGTGTGGCCTAATGGTGACCTCCATGCCCAACGTGGCGATGGCACACATCACCTGCTGGGAGCCAGGCCTGTTTCTGCTGGAGGTAAAGTGGCCCCCAACAGGGCAGAGCAGCAGTCATATTCCAAGCAGGGACGCCTGGGCAGTGGGCTTCACAAGGAGTACTTCGGAAACACAGACATGTGCCGTGTGACAGGGTTCAGCAGGAAAGAGTGAGATGTTTGGAAAACATGAAATGGAGATGCAGGGACCACCCACACCGACCTCCACACTCAGCATCACCATGCCTCTGTGTCCTGCTGTGCGTGCCCTGCGGTCCAGGGCTCCACCTGCCTTCCTGGAAGAGGGTGCAGGCCCTGATCTGCTTCTGGGAATGAAAACCCAAGCACCCGTGTGCCAAAGGCTGGGCAGCACCAGTGCTGCCTGAGGCTGCTTGCCGTCTGCTTTGTGCTGCGGCAGAGCCACGGGGCAGGAACTGGGGCAGCTCCTGTTCAAGCCGCAGTCCTGGCCCGCATCAGGCCAAGGGAAGGACTAGCACGGCGCAGGGCAGGGGAGCTCTCTCCTGTGAAGGCACGCTATGGCCAGGCACCAGGAAAGACCCAGGCGCACCCCTGGAGGAAGCCATCTCTGCAGCCAGCCAGTGGCTCTCCATCAAAAGCACCTCAGATGCCCTGCAGCAGGCTATTCAGAGGTGTGTGTCTGACTAGCTGCCTTCACTTTTCCAACCTGTCTTTACCACTCAGCCCAGGGTCCCAAGAGTTGTGAGTTAAAAAAGTAACACACCAATTGGGACACTGTCAGCCTGACTCCCAGGAAATGCCGGTTCCTGCCCCAACAGCCACTAGCTGGCACAGGCCCCACAGGGTTCGGCAGGAAAGAGTGGCAGTCCCAGGCACGGTCATACCAGGCTCAGCCCCGTGGGCACTTGAGGGATGGGAAAGCAGACTCTGTAACCCACAGGAAAGCACCAGCAGGGAGCAGAGGCCAAAGGAGCTGCCCAGGAGCGGGGCAGTTCCCGAGACCCTGGCCTACCTCGGGCCTGCGGCAGACCTGCTCCACTGCCTTGGGGAGAGGACTTGCCTCCCTGGCCTCAGCGTGCCTTGCACACAGGGGCTGGACATGGCTCCCTGCTCACACTGGCAGTCTCAGAAATTGGCCCAAGGTCCTCCTCTTCCCTCGGGTCAACCCTGTGCGCTGTTGGCTAAGCTCAGTCTGTCATGACAGGCCACAGCAACAGGGGTTTCTCTCTGGGACATCAGAGTGGCCAGCACATGCTGCCCAGGCAGGCCCTGCTACTCACGGTGCCGCTCCTCGTTCGCTGTGTAGGGCACAGCTCGGGGGAGGTGCTCATCAGCCCAGAGCTGCCCGCATAGTTCTCTCCCCAGCTGTACTGGTTAGGATCTGCAAAAGCGAGACGCCGGGTGTGCGTTAGCCTTGCCCTTGATTCAGAAGGAAAGAATGGGGAGGAACAAGGTAAATCACGTGTCTACTGGTCTAAAAGCACCCACTCCTGAGGCTTCCCAAGGCCTCTCCCTGTCCTGCCCAGGCCACCCTGACCTGGAGCACAGGCCACCGGCACAGGCCTGGGGCTGCCTGCGGAGCATGGGGACGTTACTTACTGTCTTGCTCGGCTCCTTTCAGAAACGCACCAATGGCACCCAGGTAGCCTTCGTGCCTCAGGAATAGCGCCTGGACTTCTCCCTGCCATGGCCCAAGCCCCCATGTGGCCAGTCAGTGTCCAGAGTCAGTACTGCTTTAAGCCACTGCACCTGTGGCCCGACCTCTGAAAAGCTGACCAGCCAATGGTCTGCCTATGTGAGCGGCGGGTGTCTGAGCCGCCTAAGGAAAACTGACAACCGCTCAGCTGGTCTGGCCTGGAAATCAGCCTCACCAGGGGTGACAGGTGGGTGCCCTCAACAGGTCCTTGCACCACCCAACCCCAGCGTGCCACCCTGTGGCCACTGGGCAGTCCCCACAAGTGCTGTGAGCCTTTGAGCCAGTGCAAAGCCTGCTGGAGCGAGGGCCATCCCTTCCCTGCCTACCACTGGTGAGATGCTCACACTCGACCTGCAAGACACTCCGAGAGACAGGGGCAGGACGCAGCAGAGGCCGGGCTGCTGGGCACCAGGCTCCTTGGTGGCTCATCTCCTGAGGAACCCAGCTACCAGGGGCACCAGTGCAGCCTATCCCTGCTCCTCCACATGGTGCCCCTACTATCTGTGCAGCTTCTGCTCAGCACAGTGCCATTTTTGGAGACCCTAGGGATGGGTTAAGACTGACTGGGACAGACCCGGTCCAGGGCAGTGGTCCAGGGAGGGGAAATGAGTCACAGTCACCTTGGAGAAGAAGTTAATACTGTAGGTGATGGTGCGCATGGTCACAGGGTGGCCTCGAATGAAGAAGCCCCCAAAGTACACCCTGTCCAGACAGTGGAGCCTTGCATATAGACAGGCTAGCTGCCCAATGTCATTGCTGATCATGTGCAGCAAGCTCTTGGCCATGTCTTCTTTGGAGAACTCTAAAAGGGGGACAAAGGCAGGATGCTCCTCAGTCACTGAGCCCCACTGGGTGTGGGAGGCACGGTGTGGGGTAAGCAGCAGGGAGTTCTGGAGGGTGAACTCAAGCTGGACATGACCCAGGTCACAGGTGCCTCCCCCATGACAGGGCCAGAGGTCTGACCAGTACCTCTGTCAGCAGTGGCCGACTTCCCGAAGCTGCTTGCAATGAGGTTGCCACTTAGCCCCAGGGTCTGGTGGGCCCCTCCGTAGATGTCCTGTACCAGCATGTCCACGTTGGCATGTTGGCCCTTGGAGGCCAAGTGCAATAGCTCATCAAACTTCTGCAGAGGCAGAGCAGAGTCGTGAGGTCCCCGTAGCTGTGGGATGCTTGCCACCCCAGAAACCAAGTTCCTAGAGCAGGCAAGTCAGGTCAAGCACTGAGAGCCCTCCCTCAGCACATGGGCCCGGGAGGGTTGGGGGAGAGGCAACCTGGGTGCCGTGGACCACTAGCTGAGGGTGCTTTGGCAGCCCCAAGCTTTCAGAATGCAAACGGCTCAGGCACAGGGTCCCAGGACCTCGTAACAGTCAGAGCAAAGGCCTGGAAGGAGCAACCTGGCCACAGCCTTCCCAAGATGGGCTGGGAAGCGGAAGTATCCATAGATGCACTAGTGCCCTCTACAGTCCTGAATACCTTGGTTTTGGTGAGGAGAGCCCCAAGCCCCCAGAAGGTGCCGCCTCCAATGGAGCTCCCACCGATCCACTCGAACCTGTCCTCCGTCTCCACCTGGAGCAGAACCAGGGCCGTGCGTCAGCAAGCCGACCCTCACCATGCAGGCCCTGAGCACTGTGGTCAGGGCTGTGCCTGCCCCTCCTGGAGAGCTGCCACAGGGACCACGCTCTCGACGGCAAAGTCTAGGTGGCACTGATGTTGGCAGCGGGGGCTTGACTATTCCACCCGCAGGGCCTGGAGCTGGCGGCCTCACTGTGGCACATCAGGTCTGCCACACACCCAGTGCTGCCTGTCACCATGCATTTCCCAAAAAGCCACTGCTGCACTGCCCACTGGTCTGCTCTGGGGAGTCTCACCTTCACAATGGAGACTCCAGAGCCAATGTTGACCAGGAGATAGGGGAAAATGTTGGGGTGGTTTGTCTGAAATCGGAACTCAGGGTCGGAATCTTTCTGATACATGAAGGCCTCTTGTGGGATGTTCTTCAGCACAAAGTTGCACCCCTTTATCAAGCAGGTCATCACGTCCTCCTTGTCTACTCTGAAAAGGAAAGAGCCCAGTCGTCTGGGGCAGTGCCAGTCCCAGAGGGACACCTGTGATCCTTGTCAAGGATCCACAGTGCATCTGCCGGACAATGGAGCAGAGCAGCCACCATGCTCAGGAGGTCCCCCTGGCGCGCTGTGCTCTGGCTTCCCATCCTCCGGGCAGACTTGCTTTTGGCAGCAGCCACCGCCAGGCAGTGCCACACACAACACCAGCTGTGCCCTACGCCAGGCCCCTTCAGCTGGGCCACACCACAGAAGTCACCGTGGTGCATGTCCCTGCCTGGGCCCCACTTACTTCAGCTGCAGCTTCTCCTCGATGAGGTCTTTGAACTTGTATGCCCCACCCCCGGTCGCCTGGATGACCTTCGTCTCTGTGTTGACCAGGTGGTCTTTGATGAAGTCCAGGCAGGCTTCAATGTAGGTGTTCTCAAACTTGACGAAATGCAGACGAGCCGTGATCTCTTCCTGGACCGAGATCTCGTAGGGTGGCTCATGGTCCTGCTCTGCATCCTGCAGATAAGTCACAATCTGCATGGGGTACAGCACAAGCCCCCCCTGGTCCCTGAGCATCCCAGCCCCAGCGGTGCTGAGATGGAGGTAATGTAAAGTGGAAGATGCTTGATGTCAACAAGGGGCCCAAGACCTTCCAGCTGCCCAGCCACGAAGGATGCTCCCTAAGGGGCAGGGCAAGTAATGCTGCCAAGGTGTGAGGATGGCCTTAGGCCTGAGCCTAAGCAACTCCATTTTTAAAACTCCAGTTGAAACCTGCAGTCTCACCAGGCACACCCAGAGCCCTCCATGTGGCCTCAGACAAGTCACTTTCCCTCATCCTGATAAACAGAGTGAAGCCCCTGGCAGGCTGCCCTCGCCTGATAAGAGGAAAGGGCGAGAAGATCAGGGTGGAGACCACCAGACCAGATGTTTCTCACCGCAGTAAATGATGTCACTGAGAAATCTGGTGGTAGCTGATAAGGACTGAAAGGGGGGGGGTCAAAAGTCCCCAAATTTAGTATAACTAATAGAGCTGATGAGCAGGGATTCAGCCAGCTGAAACAAGGATGCACTCGGGCTGGAGAGCCTGCTGAAGACCTGACATCCCATCACTTGTCATCCTTCCTGATCCTCTGTATGGTCCTCACCACTCTCAAACTCTACCACCTCATCTGGACCTTGGTGAGAGCCGCAACTTCTCCCTACGACCCTCTCCTCAACCAGCCGTCCACTCCATGCCAGAAGCCTGCCTTAGTTCCAGACCTGATCACCACAGTCTGAGTGAGTGTACATCTGCTGGACATAAAGCCTAAGGCTTAAGACTTTTGAACTTAGCACGCAGAGGGAATGTCTGTCATTAGCCTGTCGTGATTAAGTGTGTTTGCAGTGCTTAGAATTAATCTAGAATTGTATGCTGTGAATTGATTATGTCTACTGCAGTGTCTAGCATTTAAAACTGTCATTTTCTCGATTAAGAATTTATAGAGTGAAATTGTATTGAGTAATTTGAGTGAATACAGCATTGAAAGGGGCAGAAGAGTGTGGACATTCTTTATTTCTCCCCTCAACTGCATACATCAAATTTTGCCCCCTCGAAACACAAGGTCAGGAAGAGAACCTGAGCAAGGAGTGGTGGGGTGGGGACACAGACACCTGCAACTTGCAGGACAGCTGAGGTGCCTCTGCGAGCAGCAAAGGGTTAACCAACAAGCAGCAACAGCACCAAGCCAGGACCTCAGCAAGCAGCCACCCCGCCCCATGGTGCCACCTGAGCCCAGGCAGCCATGGCAGGCTCACCTTTCCCGAGTGGTCAAAGGACCTCACTTTGGCCACCTTGTGCTGCACGGTTGAATAGTAGGCCAGCTTGGTCAAGGATCCACCTGCAAGGGGCAGAGTCACAAACTAAGCAATACTCAGAGCCAGGCAGAGGGACCCTGGGGGTCCGACCTCCCATGAGGTCTCCTGGCACTCTGACACTTCAGTGAACAGCCTCCCCCTGGGACTGGGGTCTTGGCAAGGCATTTGGTGCTACAAGAACTTAAAATCTCTATGTATACAGAACAGGGAAGGGGGAAAAGAACTACCAGGATGCTGGGAGACAGTCCCTCCCTGTGGGACTGTCCCCCAGTATCCTGACCCCTTCTGTTTCCTCTTGGATGGGGAGTAGGAAGCCAAGGCCTCACCTTGATGGCTTCTCAGGACTGGGCATTGGGTGGAGGTGGGACTGTGTTTTGTAGAAACCAGCCTGCCTGCCCTCCCAGTGCCCTACAGTTGATATGAGTTAAAACTAACACCAAAACCAGGATCCGCAATCTGGGAGTTTGTAGTAACTTTTGATGAGTTTCTTAAAATATATTTCATCCCCTTTGCATCATCTGTTTCTCTCTCTTTTTACATTGGTTTTTAGTTGTTGGTGGACCTTTATTTTATTTATTTATATGTGGTGCTGAGAATTGAACCCAGTGCCTCACACATGCTAGGCAAGCACTCTACCACTGAGCCACAGCCCAGCCCCATCTGTCTCTTAAAAACAGTTTATTCAGAGGCGAATCAGGCCAGTGTTCTAGTGAGACTCTCTGAGGCCCAGACCCAAACTGGGGGTTGGGGAAGGGGTCAGGAGGCTCAGGACCTTGGGCCAGTGGAGATTAGGCTCATGCACCTGCACTAAAGCAGGCATGGGCTTGTCTGTGGCAAGGCACAGGACTGGGGCAGGCAACTTGCAGCAGACCGCCTGTGGTGAGCTCAGAGGCCGTGGCTTGGTTTTGTTAAAAGGAGAAATGTGGCTTGCAGAGACTTTGGTGTTTCCAAATCTGTGTGCTGACTTGAGTGTCCTCCTGTGATCCATTAGTATTTTCTCAAAACAGCCCTTTGACAGTGACTTTAGTTTTCTTTCTCTCCTGGTGAGGGCTTTGGCCTCATTGCTGTCAAGGTGCCATAATGCAGTAAAGGTCACTTTGTAGCTGGTCTGGTCTTTTCATTTCTGCTCTGGTTGCTCACGGGCCTTCAGATCTGTGAGTAACATAACCTGGAGAGTTCTTCTCTGCCTGTAAGGGCAGCTGGGCTCATCCTTTTTTTTTTTATTTTTTTTTTAGTTTTCGGTGGACACAACATCTTTATGTTATTTTTATATGGTGCTGAGGATCGAACCCAGCGCCCTGTGCATGCCAGGCAAGCGCGCTACCCTTGAGCCACATCCCCAGCCCTGGGCTCATCCTTAACAGTGCCTTCCCTGGGACCCTTCGTGGCTTCCCCTGAAGTGTGTCTTGGTGGACAGAGGCCTCTTCTGTTTCCCAGTTTCCTGGTGTTGAGCTCAGCGTCTAGTTGCATGTAGCATTTAGGAGAATTTGGAGACTTAGAGAGACTGGCCTGTGGAGTCTGACTTCCTTCGGTGACTTCAGGGGCTTGGGGTGGCTCCACCAGAGCTAGGAGCTGCTTTCTGGCCCTGATCCCTACCTGTTGGTGAATTCTACCTACTGTCTGCATGCACCTGAGAAAATGTTCTGGTAGTGCCAGGCCCGCTTGTTAGGACGAATGGTCAAGTGTGAGTTTCTTTAAGCAAAAGACTTCTGGATGTGTCAGCCTACATCTTTGGGTCACTATCAAAATCAGAGTTTAAAATTAAAATTTCCTAAACACCTAGTGATAGCCAAGTGCACCCAGAGGCAGACATCTCCCTTTCTGCTTTAGGGTTTCATGCTGGGAGGAAATTCTTGTACTCAGATTGGCTAAGGACCTGAGAGGAACAGAAGTACTAAAAAAAAAAAAAAAAAAAAAAGATGTTCCAGGGGCTGGGGTTGTGGCTCAGTGGTACAGAGTGGTAGAGTGCTTCCCGGCATGTGTGGGGCATTCCATCCATTCTCAGGGTCCCTTGGAATCAGAACCCAGGTGAGGTTTCCCGCACACTGTGAGTACCAGCATGAAGATGGGCTGGCTGGACACAGAGATGTTTGCTCACTGGGGCTCTCAGTCCAGCCCCAGGCTGGCAGCAAAGCCTGACAACTGGGAAGGAGCGTCCCAAAGGTTCAGTCACCCATGACCTCTTCAGCACCAGAGCCACAGCTTCTGGTCCATTCAGGCCCAGGAACTATTCTCCTGCCAGGGCTTTCCACTTTGGGCAGCAAGGAAGGGCAGGAAAGCAAGGTGCACATCACTTCCTTGGGGACCCTTCCTGCCCAACATGCCCCCTAGGAACCCTCCCCACAGCCTGCAGAAACTTAGTGAAGACAAAACTTCAAGGACATTTTCATAAACAAAGTGTCCCTGTTGCATCCAAAGAGGTGAATCAACCCAGCTGACGTTGGTGTCCCCATCCAAGAAAGGGAAAGGGCTGGCCAAGAACACAGAGCAGCTGAGTTTCCTGGATCCACAGACTTGGGTGAGGGAAGAAGAAATGGGAGAAGCCTGTGGTCACACAACACTGCTGACAAGCACTCTGGCTTCATGAGTGTCTGGGCAGAGGACCTCCACCATGAGCTGTGACCCCCTCTAGCTGCAGTAACAAGGGTCTGTCCTCACAAACAATAAGCTGTCCTTTTAAGACCAGACTCAAGACCTGTACCCTGGGGGGAGCTGTCAAAGAGCAGAAGTGAAGCCCAACCCTACAAACATCCCCTAGGAATCCTTCTGCCAAGAAACCCAGGGCCTGGCCTTGGGCAGCAGGACCTTCCACAGGCCTTCCTGAAGTGAACCCCGTTGTCCCAGCTGTCCCCCAGTGACACCTGCAGTTGATCTCGACAGCTTTTCAGATGCATTTAGTGGACTTGTTCCCACTGACAGCACCCTCACCAGTGTAAGTCCACAGAGCCTTTCAGGGCACATGCCCAAGTGGGGAGAAGCTCTTGGAAGACTCAGCCTCTGGAGGGCTCCTCACTTCCAAGCCCAATCAGGAGTCCCTTAAAATGCTTCTCCCGCACTCCGATGTCTGCCCTGTCAAGCCCTCCGGAATCACCACCCGTCGTGAGCACACCGCAAGGTGAGCAGTCAGCACAGGTCACTGCGTTTTACTTCCTCCCAGGATAGGGCACCTCGAGAGACTGATGCGCCAAGCCCAAGATTCAAAGTGACCAGAGAACAGAGAAGCAATGAATGCTCTCAATGCCCCAGATGCCACAGCTGCGGGGGTGGGAGTCCGTCTCTGACCGCCCAACTTTTGCCAAGAGATGAGAATTGGGCAGCACACGTGTTCATAAAGGATTTACGGAGTGGCCTCCGGGGACGGCCACAGGACGGCACAAACTGTCCTGCGCGGTCCCTGAGGGCATCCACAGGGCAAGAGGCCTGCAGCAAATCTTTCAAGTCCTCAAGAAGCCCCCGACGGCGGCGAGGGTCGTCTGGGCGCCAGTCCTGGCGGCCCCTCGCCCACAGGGTGACTCCGCGCACGGCACCCCTCGGAGGCCAGGCGGAAGGCGCGAGCCGGGAGCACGCCGCCGCCCGGCTCCCCCCGCCCCCCTGCCGCCGCCCCGCCCCGCCCCCGCCGCCGCAACCCGCCCCCCGCGACCCCCGCGCGGCGCCTGCCGGGAGCGCAGTGCGGCCGGTGAGCAGCGCGCAGGCGCCACGCGACGCGGCCCGAGAGGCAGCGCGGCCCGAGCCCCCGCCCTTCGTCCTTCGCCGCCCCCGCGCCGGCCCGCCCGCCCGCCACGGTGGCCCTCGCCCCGGCGCCGGCCCGCCGCTACCGATATCGATGGCGAAGCGCTTGGCGTTCTCCAGGTTGCGGAAGATCTCGTCGGGGGGCAGCGTAATGCTCTTGTCCAGGCTGTCCCCGCTGCTCCCGCCGCCGCTCGCTCCGCACTCCGCCATTTTGAAAGTGCCCGGCCAGCCTCATCAGCCATGGAGATATATGCGCATATATTTGACTGCTAAACGCCCCCGCGCATAGATTATGCTAATGAGGTCCAGGCCACGCCCCGTCTGCCTGGGCCGGAGGGCCAGCAGGGGCCAGTCCTGCCTGGGCCAGGGTCTGAGAGGCCGGCGCGGTCTGCAGAGGGGTGGGCCATTGTCCTCCAGAGGTGGAGCATCTACAGAACATCTGGAATGTTCTTTTTCTTTCCTCAAGATGGCCAGATGTTAACTCCAGTGTTATAAGCCCGCTGAGACCACTTCCAAGAGGCCACCTGGATCTGGTGCTTGCCTGTGTGAGCTTGGCCCTGCAGGTGTTCACGGTGAACGGGTCCACGGTCCGTGAACGTCTCAATGTTTGTGGTCTTTGCTAGGGTGCCCCACCCCTGCATCCAGTTCCTCAGAATGTGGGATCTTAAGTGCTAAAGTCCCACATGAACTGGAAGAGTTGACCCTGACATCAAGGAGCCCCCTGCCAGAGTGGCTCATGCATTCCCACCTGGAGGTGGTATACTCTTAAATGGCAATCTTCAGAGAACAGGGAGGCTACCCAGAGGAGGGCACCTTCTGGCAAGGTGGGTTCTGGAAGGAACTAGCTGAGGAAACAGCCCAAATGGAACAGGGATACCTGTGGAGGCAGGGTTTCAGGGTGAGTCACGGGGGGCACCTCAGAGAAGGGTGTTACTCAGAGGCCCTGGTGCGTTGGGAAAGAACCTAGTGTTTGGAGGCAGACAGAGCAGGCCTAAGGTGGCTTCACTTGCCTCTGGTCACGGTGGGATTCAGGCATGCATTCTGGAGGACTCCACGGGGTGGTGGCCTTTTCTCCTACCTTCATGTACAGCTGCACATTCATTAAACATGCAGAAGGAATAGGGACCTCCCATCCTCTGCTCACCACAGCCCCAGATTGGGCAGGGACCCCGAGAGGCACTGAACTAGCCTGGGAGGTGCCCCATTAGATATTCCCTCCAGAGTGGGTAGGAGTGGAAGGTGGAGAGGGGTAGAAGTGGTCAGCGGGAAGGGCAAGGGCAGGGCCCACATCTGACTTGTCATTCAGAAAATCTGTGGAGACGTTGCTCCTTCCTAGACTGGTGGCTTTTGGTTCTAGGTTCCTTCAGACTCACAACAACATGTGGTGGCCTGCCTAAAAATAGGTGGCCTTCTGAGGCAGAGGATTGCCCCTGTTAGGTTCCTGGCTAGCACTGCGTGGTTCTGCAGTCAGCTGGTTCACAGGGAATCACCTGTGGACTAGCCAAGCCCCTTTTGCTGTAGCAAGAGGTCTGCTGTGGTCCTCAGTTTTCTGTCTGTGGACAGAGCCCTCTTTGCCCCCAAACCTCACCCTGCAGGGAGCCAGCGAAAGACTGGGGCAGAAACATTGAGTCAACAGTTCTGCAGGTCCCAGTCTCTCTGGCCTGCCCCTCCCCTGCCTCTCTACCTCTCCTCCCTTCCTTCCCTGCACCCCTCCTCCCTCTCTCCCTCCTTCCCTCAGCCAGGACCCAGCCCTTTTTCCTGTGTTCAGAAGCCCGATGGCAAGTGCTCCTCCCCACTCTGGTTGCATATGACAGTAGTGCCCACTCCCATTCACCGCTGAAGACCTGCCCCCGGGGATGGCAAAGACATATGCGAGGCACAGACAGTGAAGAATCTGATAGATTTTATTAGAAGCTTTCAGAGCAGTCCATGGGCTCTCACGGTACGAAGAGTTTAAATTCTAAGTACAAAATCATCCCACGGTGCACCCACCCACACAAAGGAATCCTTTAAGGATCATAGTGGAGACCCCTCTCCCCAAACAGCCCACTATGAGCCTCCACCAGACATCGAAGCCATGTGGACCTTAGAACCACCAGATCGTGGTCCAGGCACCCAAGCAGGCTGAGTACTTCCTATGAGGATACACCTGGAGTTCCGCCTTCACAAAAGGCAAGCGTGCCCACGGCACGGCCTGCCTGCAGGGGCCCTGCCCAGCAGCAACAGGCCCTGAAGAAAGTCCTCTACAGGATGGGGCTTCGGCAGGCCCAGCCCCTGACCCTACAAATATCATAGAACCCCGCAAATGGGGACTTCCCAGAAGTCACTTGCTGAAATGCAAACACAGAACAACCCCTTGGGGTCAGACACTTGGCAGAAAATGGGCCCTGATTGTCCTAAAATGACAAGGACATTGCACACAACATTCTCTGAGAATGACCCTCCTGCTGGCCTGCCAGCCTGGGGAGGGAGCCTTCCGGAGAAGGGTGCGTTCCATCCGGGGCCGGACTGCGGCTGGGAAGGTCTTCCCTACACTCTAGAGGAACGGCTCGCCCTCTGGTCCTAGACCGGGCGGCCCCGCAGTCGCCCGGTCACCAGGGCCGCCAGAGGCCGCAGGCGGGTTGGCGCGCGGCGGCGGCGGCGGCGGCCGCTGCCTTGACCGAAGAGCGCACGGGCGGGGCCGCGGCGCTGGACGCCTGGGGCTCTTTGGCAGGCGCCGTGGACCCGGCCGGGGGCCGCTGGAAGTGGTAGAGCAGTTTCATCTGCGTGTCGCTGGCGGCGTGCAGCGTCAGGAACTGCACGGCCTCCTGCAGGCACCACGAGTAGCCCTCGCTGTAGTCCTGGTGTAGACTCTTGGGGCCCGCGGCCGCGGCGAAGGCTGCGGGGATTCAACAGGGAGACAAGGCGGCTTGAGCCGGGCACAGGGGCACAGGGGCGCGGCGGGGCGCAGGGCGCGGGCGCGCGGCTCACCTTTGCTGTGCTTCAGGTAGCTGACGGCCATCTCCAGGATGTCTGCCTTCTCCAGCTTGGAGTTGGGCTGGTGCCGCGCGAACTCCTGTTCCAGCAGCAGTTTCAGCTGCTCGATGCTGCTGTTGATGCGGTCGCGGCGCATCTTCTCCACCACCGGCTTCCGCAGCTGCGGAAGGAGGGGGCGTCAGGCGGGCAGGGCTAGCCGGGACCGCGGGGGACAGGACCGCGCGCCGGGCGGGCTGGCACTTACTCGGTTCTTCTCCTTGGGGCTGAGCAGCTCCACGGCCACAGTGCTGGGGGCCATGCCTGGCGCGGAGCGGGCGAGCGGGCGAGCGGAGCGGAGCGGGCAGAGCCAGGCGTCCCGGGCTGGCGCGGACACGGACCCGCGCGCCGGCCCTATATAGGCGCGGGCGGCGGCCTGGCGCCTGGGGCCCGGGCGCCGCGGCCGTTCCCACACTCGGCGGCCAATGGCGGCGCGGGCCGCACAAAGGCGCCGGCCCATTAGCGCACGCTAAATTGCCTGTGAATTGGCGCGGGCACAATGGGCGCTCCCCGAGGAGCAGGTGGGCCGCGCGGCACAATGTCCGGGCTGTGGGAACGCGCTCGCCCTCATTAGCATCCCGGGGCCTGATGCTGGGAGCCCCGCGCCTCAATATGCTGCCTTTTCCCAGGCCGCGGGGAGGAGGAGGGGGCAGGAAGGAGCGGCCTCCTCCCTCCCGTGTCCTCCCCTTCCCTGGCGACTTTCTACTGCTGGCAGGCAAAGGCCACAGGCGCAGATAGGGGAAAGCTTTAGAATTAACAAGAGCAATGGCTTTCAGGGATGGGCACCCTCCCTGACGGGGACCTGCTGCCTATGCAGAAGGGAGACAAAAGGGACCACACTCTCTGGACAGGGGCTTCTGTCACCCTGTCCACAGGCCTAGGGTAAGAGCCAGGCCCATGCTCTTAGGCTCAATCCTTCTGGCCTCTGTTGCCAGCCCCCAGTCTGTCACCTGGGGCTTAGAACTTTCCCAGAGCTGGAGTTGGAGGTTATATCTCCCCTGCCGACTTTGGGCAGCTTCAGGTGGGCCAGGGTATGTGCATACAGCCTGGCACAGGTGGCCCCCAGAAAGTGGTATTTGGGCTGCTGTGGAGCTAGCAGGTGCTCCTCAGGGTCCTCTCCCACCCGGGAGGAGTGGCAGGAGTCAGATGCGGAACCCTGGAGCTCAGGAGGGCATGGCTCCCACCATCTCCAGGAGGTCGACGTTCTGCATGGTTTGTGGGAAGTCCTGTCTCCATTGGCTCTCTGCACACCGGGGGCACTAGGATCGCTTTCCTCAGGCGTTTTGCCAGTGGGCAGGTTAGGGGTGCCAGGTGGCAGACAAGACGATCAGCCGAGCTCCCTGGATCCCCTTAGGATATGCTGGTAACCCTGGTACCTGGCCAGTTGCAGTGGCAGCTTGGGGGCAGCTAATCACAGCCTGGACCCTGCGGAAGGACTCCTGGGAGCACGACCCCTTCCTGCATCAGTTACTGTCCCCTGATTCTCGGTAGCCAGGAGGAGTCCCATTGTCCTGCAGGAACTGAGGGAGGGGTTGGAATCTGGGCCTTCTCCTAGAGGCAGATTGGGACCCAAAGCAGTCCGAGCAGAAGGCAGAGCCCAGCCTGGGAGCCAGGGGTCTGTGTCAGGACACTCTGGCAGAGTTTAATCCAGGAGCTGGGTTCCCGGGATGGATGGCAGCCACATCTGAGTGTGGCTGGGAACTGCAGGCCTTAACGAGGGTCTAGTCACAACCCTCCTCTGCCCTGTCTTGGCAGTGACCTGCACTACATGGCCTGCCCTGTGGGGTCCAGGAGTCCCTCAGCCTGAGGACCATGTGGTTGCTACACATGGTCCAGTCCAGGGTAGCAGAGGAAGGGTTGGCTTCCGGCCAGTGCTGGTGGCCTTCCCACGGGCCAGCTAGTCACCCATCAAGACTCACCTTCCCCCAGACTTCCCATTACACACCTCCCCCTGAGCAGGTGGGGCCCTCCCATGACACTCTGGCCCTTGTTTGAAGTGAAAAAGCAAAGGGCACCTGGCGAGCCCAGGACGGGGTATCATGGCCACATGACTGTGCTTTGGCTTCTGCAGTCCAAGCACTGTCAGCGACTGGCATTGGGGGGTGGCCAGGTGGGCCCCACAGGCTTCAAGAGGAACCCAGTGAGGCTCAGTGGGGCCATTTTTGCAACTAAAATGGAGTTCAGGTTAGGTGGCAGCCACATTTGGCATGTCCTGGGTAGGGGCTCCCTAGAGTGGGCTGGGAAGAGGGAGGGCAGGAGGACTTAGTCCCCTGTGCGTCTGTCACCTATGTCCTGCCAGCCCAGGGCCCAGCACAGAGGAGGTGCTCAAACAAGGGCCAGGGGCTTCAGAAACAGTGGAGCAAGGTGAGCCTGGAGCCCAGCCTGCCCTGGCCTGGGCATCCACCAGCTGGAAGTGGGGTGGACCCACCGCCTGGCTGCTGCCTGCAGGGACCCAGGCTGTGGCTGGGATGGGGGAGCGGGGGCATGCAGGCTTGCTCCCCCAGGCTGGAGGGGCTGTTGGCCGGGGTTTGTGTTCTGCTCTGCTTCCCTCCTTGAGCTTGCTCTGTGCCCAAATGAGACGCGTGCCAGGAGATGTGGTCCAGCCCCCACCCACCCCAACTGCCCGCCCACCCGCCGTGGGCCAGGACAGCGGCCTGCCGGAGGTGAGGGTGGTGGGTGGGCCCGGGTGGGGGCTGCCTCCTTCTCCCCTCCTCCTCCCTCCGCTGGACTGGAGCAGCTTTGATCCTATTTTCAGCTGTGGGAAATATGAAATGAATGGTGTCAAGTCCCAGCCGGATGAAAGGCCGGTTCCCTCCCCGAGTGCGGGCCAGATGGCAGCTCGGGCGGCCTCCGAGGCACACGCCTGGCCTTTGTGGGCCGTTTAACACTGTGAATGGGGCCAAAGTGTGGGAAACTGGCTGGGCTCCTGGCTCACACCATCCATGTGAGTAGCTGGGGAGGGGGAGGGCCAAGGCTGCTCCAGGCTGGCGGGCTTTGCCCTGCAGAGCACTGGGCGGGGTGGAGGGCGTTGGGTCCTCTGCTTCATCTGCTCCCAGCAGCTCTGGATGGGAGGTACTTTGAGGAGGGAGGGAGGGAGGGAGGGAGTTTGTCCTGCCTGCAACTCCCAGAACCCCCACCCTGGAAAACTCAAAAATTTGAGGGGTTCGGTAGCTGGGGTGGGTCAGGCTGTCTGGAGTTGATGCCCCTGTCACTTAGGGGTGCACTTTACTGTGGACATACATGGGACCTCCTGGCAAGACCTACTAGTCCAGCACAGGCATGCTTGCATCCAGCATTGAGGACCCAAGCCACCTTGCACAACCCACAAGACAACACCACCCTTTTCCCAGGCTGACTGGGGAGGTGGGGGGAGAGACCCTAGAAAGGCACCCAGAGGCTCTGGAGACCAGGGGAGGACTTCTTGTTGGTGGGAATGTGAAATTATGTAATGCTGTGATAGACAGTTTGGAGTCTCCTCAAAAAGTTACACATAGAATTACCAAATAAAGGATGGGGATATGGCTGAGTTGATAGAGTGCTTGCCTTGCATGCACAAAGCCCTGGGTTCAATCCCAGCAGCACATGTAATCCAGAACTTGCATTTCTGGTTCTGTACCCCAAAGAATTGGAGCTCAAAAAGATATCTTTACACCCATGTTCATAGCAGCATTATTTGCCAAAGCCAGGAGATGAAACAATACAAGTTCCATTGGTGGGTGAACAGATAAAGAAAATGTATTATAGCCATACAGTGGAACATTACACAACCATTAAAAAGAAGGAAACTCTGACACCTGCTACAACATGGTTGGACCTTGAGGACTTTCTCCTCAGTGTCCTGTATAATTCCATTTGTGGGAAAGACCTAGAGTCACCAAATTGACAGAAAGTAGAATGGTGGCTGGAGGACTAGAGGGAGATGGGGAGCCAGTGTTTAATGGGGACAGTTTCCACTTGGAAAGATGAAAATGGACATTGGTGATGGTTACGATACATCGCGAGTGTTTTTACAGTGCAGAGCAGCACTTAAACCAGGCACGGAGGTGCACAACTGTCATCCCAGCAACTGGGCAGGCTGATCGGAGGATCACAAGTTCAAGGCTAGCCTCAACAGCTTAGTGAGACCCTGTCTTAAAAAAAAGAGCGGGTGGGTTCAGTGGTTGAATGCCTTGGGTTCAATTCCCAGTACCAAAAAAGAAAATGAAAAAGAAAGCAACAAAAAAAGATGGGAAAAAGAAGAAGATGGATAGGTTTTATGTTGTGGGTATTTTGCCACAACCAGAAAAAGGAATCAATTTACTTTTATTTGAAGAGCCACCAACTCCCTCCTGCGGCACAGGACCCTGCAGACAGTGCTGGTCTGGGAGAGACCCTGCCACACCCATCCTGCCTTCTGCTCAGAGGCACACTGCCCTGCCCCGCCAGCCTGGACTGTGGTTCTCAGGGACTTGGAGCAGTACCTGGAGTAGGCGGGGCTACTGGGCCCGTGGAAGTGCTGGCCTCCCTGGCCTCTGCTCCTGGATCCCTGCTCCTGGTTTCCAGTGGGGAATGTGAGGAGCAGGCAGACCTAGGAGGGTCAGAAACCGGCTCCAGGCTTCTCTCCTCTGACCCCACAAACCCGAGCTTGGGGACAGTAGGTAGAAACTGCCTGCAAGGGGCGGAAAGCCAAGTTCCTCGGGGGGAGGGGAGGCAGGGAAATGGCTCTTCTCCAGATTGTGGGGACAGTGTCCCCCATGTACAGGGCCACTCCATGGCCTGGTGTCCCTGGAGCTGTTCTGTGCTGTGTGCCCTGCCTGGGTTCTTTGTCAGCACCCAGCTGCTTGCAGCAGGACAGGCCGGAGGCGTGGGCTCTTCCCCAGGTGGACTAGTATCACTCACCCATTCCCAGTGACAAAGGACACCCGGGCACCGGGGGAGCAGCTGTCAGAGCAGGCAGGAGGCATGTGGTAGTGGTGTGCTGAGTCTGCCTGGGCCTAGGACGGGCTCCGGGCAGGAGCTGCATTGGGGAGGGTGTAGGAGTCCCCAGTTGCTGCACATGTGCTAGGCCCACGCACGGAACACAGACCTCTGGCTTCTTGGGCCAGCCTGATGGGGCTGAGGGCTCAGAGGTCAAATGGCTTGCCAAGGCCCTGTGTGCTGCTGGTCAGCCAACCCGATGGCTCCCAGTAGACTGGCTACCTGCAGGAACGATGCCCCTACACAGGCATGCTGGCCCTGAGAGGTGGCTGAGGCCATGCAGGAGGTGGGCTGAGTTGGAACACACAGCACTTGCTCTCCGTCCTTCCTGAGCGGCAGCGGGTGGTGGGAGAGGAGGAGGGTGTGGGGCTAACATGAGGGGTGGTGTTGTCCCAGCCCCCACCCCAGGCACACCCTGGAGTGGGACTGAGCGGAGCTGGGAGCCTGCACTCCAGATGGCGGGTGGCCTGACGGAAGGACAAAGGGTAGCCACAGCGCAAAAGCGGCCAGTGATGCACGCGCTGCCCTTTGTCACCAGACAAGGCTGCCCGGGGCATGGAGTGTGGGAACTGTCGGCTGTGTGGCCCCATCCCGCTTGGGGTGCTCTCTGGGGTCCTGGAGGAAACACCCAGGCCCCTCTCTTCCCGGCCCCCTGCTGAGTACCTGCACCCTCCCCTCTTGAGAACCAGACTAAGGAGCTGGGTCCAGAAGTGGGGTGGTTCTTGTCTCCCCCAACTCCCATTCCTTTGGATAGCAGAGGCCTGGGCCCACGGGCTGGGCAGAGGACAGGCCTGGCCAGGCACTGGTGGGCAGGGGAGTGCTGAAGGGGCTGGGGAGACCCTAACAAGTAGGAGGTAACTCGGTGGATGCAGCGTGGGCCCACCACAGAGTCACAGCAAAGACTGCAACTGGCCACGACGACAGGACAGCCCTGAATGCCAGCACCGTCAGGAGCCTGAGTTCGGCACTCTTGCTGGTATTTTCTTAAATGAGCATTTGCCACTTGTGCAATGTTTTCAAAGAGCTCCCAACACAAACACACCCCTGTACACACACGCACACAGCACTCAGAGACAAACACACCCCAGACTGCAGCTCCCCAGGGAGCACACTGGCATCCGGGGGGCCTGGGGCTCTCCTGGCCCCAGCACAGTGGGCCTTGGCAGGTAGGACTCCCTGAGGTGGGAGGGAGAGGGAAGCTGGGGACAACCAAGGGGCGCCCTCGGTGGGGTGGCACCTGAGGGGGTCCTTAAAGGAAGTCAGCACCTTCCAGGTGGAGTTCCAGGAGCCCCTTCCAAAACAAGAGTGGCAGGTCACAGGTCAGGAGGGCAGGGACCCAGGTCGTCAAGTCTGTCCAGGAGGAGGCTTGAGCGTGTGGCTTTGTCACATGCGGGTGTGCTCACCTCTGTGTGTCCAGGCACTGGTGCCTGCACATGTGTGCTCATATGTGTGAGTCTACACACACATGCACGCTCAGCTCAGGGCTTGATTTGGCCCCTGTTCCCTGCTCCCACCTCCCAGAATGCCCAGGTCGGCTGGGCACCGTGCTACTTCCACAGTTCCCAGGACCCGGCATGAGAGTGGGGAAGCCCTCCTCCCCTGGCACCACCTCTAGCAACACGTAGAGGCAGGTGTTTATTTATTTATTTATTTATTTTTATTTTTTTTTGAGAGAGAGACAGAGAGAATTTTTTTTAATATTTATTTTTTAGTTATCGGCGGACACGACATCTTTGTTTGTATGTGGTGCTGAGGATCGAACCAGGGCCACACGCATGCCAGGCGAGCGCGCTACCGCTTGAGCCACGTCCCCAGCCCCAAGGTATTCATTTTCTGTGGTGCTGGGGTTTGATCCAGGCCCTACACACACTAGGCAGATGCTCTACCACTGAACCTCATCTCTAACCCTTTTTTGTTTTGAGACAAGTTCTCACTATAAGGCCTCGAGCTTGAATTCCTCCTGCCCCAGCCTCCAGAGCAGCTGGATTACAGGACTGGGCTATCATGCTGGCAGCTGGAGGCAGGAACTTAGCCTCTGCTGTGTAGGTGGGGAAGCTGAGGCCGTGAGGGAGGAGCAGCTGGCCTGCTGGCTCCCGGCCTTCAGCTTCTCAGCTGGTAGCTTGACTCTGCTTGGGGGGCTGCTGGGGGGCTGTGACTGGAGGTGACCCAGTCAGTCCCTTAGGATGCCCAAGCCCCCGGATAAAATACAGGTCATAGGGGTCTCTTGGGGAGGGAGCCCTGTCTCTGCACCCTGACATGGAGAGCTGTGCTCTGTCAGAGGGCAGGCTGCAGACACCCCACCCCTAGAGGAAGCTGGGCAGGCCCCTTTTCACAGTAAGTCAGATGAAGCCAGCAACTCCTGACCCCCAGCACATGCAGAGCCCAGGGAAGGCTTCGCACCTGCACAGGTGCTCTTAAGGACAACTTTCATCAGACCCACTGTGCAGAGGAGGAGACCGAGGCTGCCCCCTGAGAACTTCACCTCGGTCAGCTGCTGGGCTTTGTTGGGCGGCCACTTCCCAAGCTTCCAGTTTCCAGGTTGAGAGCAGGTACCTGCTGAGACCACATCCCTTGAGCTTCCGCCTCCCCTTCCAGACCTGCCTCCGGCTCCCAGGGCACCCTCAAGAGCCACACAGTGCCCAGGCAACAGCCTCCCTCTACGAGGCTGGCTGGGGGGGATGTGATAGATGTGGGTTGGTTGGGTCCAACTGCACAGCCTGGTCCCACAGTTCCTCTGGTTGCCCTGACCCTGCCTGTAAAGACACAGGCTGCTCTTCCTGCACAAGTCTCTGTGACATTTCAGTGGTGCACTGGGGCACGGAGCTGGGGTGCAGAGCCTGAAAGTAGCTTGACTCTGTGCCGTTCCTCCACAGCAAATCTAGTTTTGGAGGATCAGGCCTTGGGTGGGCTTGTGAAGGAGACAGGTCCAGGCAGGGCTGGGCTGTACCTTTGCTCTCTCCTGCAGAGACTGGTGAACACATTCGAGGGCTTCCTGAGCCTCAGTTTATATGCAAGATGGGCTTTTTTTCTGGCCCAGGCTCACCTGGATCTCAAGGGGCTGGCTCTAGGTAGTGAGGTGCTGGTAGTAAGGTGCTCTCAGGGGTGGCTGAGAAGAGCCCCGTCATTTCACCCACTTGACCTCAGCCCAGAAGGATCATGTTCAGCTGAGCTGAGCTGATGACCCAGGAGGCCAGCCATCCTCACCCCAAACAGCTGCTGTGGCCCAAACAGGTACCACAGTCCCAGCACTGCACAGAGCACCTAGCCAGAGCCACCAAGTTAAAGGACAGGTCCTCTGCCCACCTCCTGCTCTTATACCACCCTGACCCTTGAGGGTGAGGAGCCAGCTTTGAGGGCTAAGCAGGGAAGGGCCTCAGTGAGAACTCCCATAACCACAGTGCGCCATTTTCCAAGGTCCACCTTAGCTCCGTCTGGCAGAGTAGCTGCTGCAGGTCACAGGCCTGCTACTGATGGGTATGATTCAGGGAGTCTGCACCCTTCTCCCAGAAGCTGCTCTGAATTCCAGGGTCAGCTCTTGCTCCCCGGGTATAGAGGGGGACAGTGATTCTGCTCTCAGAGCTGAGGTGAGGGTGACGAGGACAGTCACCTCCTAGAGGCTGCTCCATCCTCAAGACCCCTTTGCTTGTCTGGCTAGGGTAAGGCTCCACCTGGGGCCTGGGACTTGGGACCAGGCAGGACACCCGCAGCAGCCTCAACCCCAAAGTTAAGCATGTGCGAGAGCCCAGGCATGGCACCCAGGTTGGCGGCCCACAGCCCACTGGCCGTTGGGGTTTGGGCCTGGTGCCTCCAGGTCTCATGGGGCTGGGGTTGGCATCCCCTTGGCTCTGTCCAGGGTGCTCCATCCGCTCCAGGGGCAGCCATGAAGCTGGGACTCGCGTTTCTGAAGCTCAGAGAGTCTCCTTTGGCCTGTGGGGGTGCCCCACGCACTGCAGCCCGAAATCCCAGGCTAGACTTGAAAATTCCCAGCTTCTGCCGCCAAATCGGGTCCCAAGTTCCGGAGGGACTGGGCTCCAGACCCCAGGGATGCAGACGCCAGCCTCCATCAGCCTGGCCTCCAGGGCCTCGGCTTTCCCTGCGCACAGCCGGCTGCCCCAGTGGCCGCGGGGACACGCGGGCCCCGTGGGGTGGGCTCGCGGCGCGCGGAGGCGGCGGTGGGAAAGCCGGAGGCGCGGGCTCTCTGGGCGCGCGGATTAGGGCCGCCGGCCCACGTGGCCACGCCTGGCCGCCCGCCCCCCGCGCGCCGGGGCAGGGCCGGGTCGCCGTCCCAAGCTGGTTAAAAACCCCGCGGTGTCAGAGAGCAGCTCGTTCCCACCCCCTGAAAGGCAGACGAGCCCTTTATTGCTCTATTATAACGCGGAGCCAGATGGTCTTTTGGGAGTTCCCCCGCGCCCCCCGCCGCCGCCCCCACTCATTCAGAGGCAGGCCCCGGCACTAATGCCGGGAGCAGGCACGCTTCCCGCGCCCGCACGGTGGGAACCGGCGGCCGTGGGCGGGGCTCACCGGCCCCTGCCTCAGTGTCCTCACCTGTCCAGTGGGGACAAGGGTCGGCCCCTCGGAGGGGAACCAAATGAGTTGGTGCAGGTAGAGCTTCCAGGCAGGCGTGAGCACCGGGGCCCCTCGGTGGTCCTACCCACCCCAGAGATGGCTTGTTCATTTTAAGATAACAAACACCCAAAGCAGAAGAGTGTTTCCTGACTTGTGAAATGAGATGCAACTCAAATGTCAGCATCCATAAATAAGATGGAGTTGGAGCAGAGAGCCAGGCGGTTCCCCGGCTGCTGGGGCTGCTTTCCCCCAAAAGCCAGAGAGCCTGTAGAGGCTGACCGCTCCGCACGGCTAGTCCACATTCCCTTCTGTGGCCGCTGGGAGCCGGTCCGTGTGGAGTGGCCACCTCTGGAGGCTAAGCATCATCCTGTCCACTGCACAGGCCGGCAAAGAGAGGCCCAGAGAATTCGAGGCGAGGCTGCCAGCTGGGGGCTGGAGTGGATTCTGGGTAGGGGTAGGTGGGCAGCGTCAGCCCTGAGGAAAGGATGGAGGGTGGGCTCACCTGTGTGCTGACCACCCCTCACATGGCCTCCAGTGCTTCTCACAGGGCCCTGGGAAGACAGATTCCTAAGGAGAGGCAGCCCAGTGCCCTCCCTGCCAGACTGGCAGGGGTCACCTTCCACCCCAGCTCTCCAGCTACCTGTGGGCTGGCCTGGCATTTCCCAGCCTGGGTGGGTCACTGGAAGTATCCATAAACAAATATGCTTTTTTTTGGGGGGTGGTGGTGGTGGCAGAATCCAGGGCGAGGAGCAGCTCAGAGGCAGCAATGAGGGCTTTGGGTAGCAGCAGCTAATGGCACCTGAATGTTGAGCCTGAGAGAACCAAGGACCCTCCTGTGGTCCACCAGTTGCCTGCAGGAGGGCTGAGAGGCCCTTCCCAGCTGTGCACTCCAGCATTGGAAGTCCCCCTTTTTTTTTTATCCCACTGGCCTGCAGAGTGTTGGAGCCCCCAGTGCAACGGACCTGGTGGACCGCCCCCACCCAGCCAGTCCCCATCTGCCAGAATCCGAGCTCTGCCAGCCAGCTGCCCAGCGTGGGTGGGAGGACCCTCTTGCCTATGAGCCTCTGCCATCTAGGTGTTGGGGGGGACCCAGGAGATTACAGATGGGTATAATCTATCATCCGTGTGGAGTGGCCACCTCTGGAGGCCAAGCATCATCTTGTCCACTGCATAGGCAGGCAAAGAGAGGCCCAGAGAACTCGAGCCTGAGAGAACCAAGGCCCTCCTGTGGCCCATCAGTTGCCTGCAGGCCTCGTGTCCCCAAGGAGCACTTATCCCTGATCTCCCAGCCCCTCCCCTGGCCCCCTAGGACCAGGACCCTGCTCAGCTCCAGCATAAGGGGCCACCCCTCATCAACACTCTCTTGGGACATGGCACCCACAGAGGCTCCCACGTCTGGCGACCCCATTACCACTGACCAGTCACAGCCAGCTATTGGGGAAGGGGGTTTCCAACCCATGTTGAAGGTCACCTCGGTGAGTCTTGGTGGTGGCCAAAGGGAGGACCCACACTCATGACCCCTCCAGAACTGGTGCTCCCTGCAACCACAGGCAGGGGTCTTCTGGGACCTGAGTCTGATGGAAAGAGTGGAGGGAGTTAGAGGCCAGTCAGCTCTGGGACCACAAAGGCCGAGCTTCAGAGGAGGCCGGTCAAGCTGCCCACCTAGCAGGGCAGTAATCGCTCGTGTTATTAAGTAGCTACTGTGTGCCAAGTACCATGTACTCCGGTCTGGGGCTGGCATGGCGTTGTGGAGGGAATGGGTGAGCTACTGGGCAGCGGAGGGGCTCTGAGTCCAGCTCACTCTGGTTACTCCTGAGGTCTGTCAGTGGCCCCACCTTTACCTTTGCCTTATCCCCCAGCATTGAGATGGGTCTGGCCTCAAGCAGGGGAAGAGGCCCTGAAGGTCTCCCCGCAGATCCAGAAGGTCCTGCTCCCCCAGGAACCCTGGGCAGTGTCCAGCACTCCCACGCCCTGGGCAGCCCACCCCACCTAGAGGAGAGTGGCAGCCCTCAGCCGGCCTTGGGTCCTGTTTCTCTGTGTGAGGGAGAGGAGGGGGCCTCCGAGATGTCCATGGCCATGGAGCCTGGTCAGTCTGAAGCCACACATAGGGCCCAGAGTGCCGGGCAGAGCTGCAGGCTGCCAGGGCAGCGCGCCCAGTGCTGGCTCCTCAAGCTTTCCAGGCAGCCGCCGCAGGCCCGCCCCCCTTCCAGAGGGGAATTTGGGCGGGAGGCCTGCTCAGGGTGGGTTCCCACACCCCGCCCCCTGCCAAGGACATTCATCTTGCACAAAAGGCGCGTGTGCGGCAACAAACTCCTTCGCCATGGGGCTGCCTGGGCTTTGTGTGCCGAGCTCGGGGGCCCCAGAGGCCATCTGGGGAGCAGTCGTCCCAGTGGGCGGGGTGGGGGCTCCCCTAGGCGGCCTTTCAGGCCCCGGGAAGCAGCTCCCGGGCAACCGCACTGGGGGCTGCACATCTGGCCCTCCAGTGCCTTCCTGTTCCCACAGCCCCGCTGTCCCCTCTCGCTGGCCCTGGCATGGCTAGGTGTGAGAGGAGTGCTAAAGGGACACCTGCCTTCCGCCCCATCCCTGCCACAGCAGGGCCTGGTGGGGAGGGCTGCGGGCACAGGGCCGTGGCTCTCTGGGGCTCAGTGTCTGCAGCTGTGAAATGGGGCTGTACCAAGGGTACACAGAGGATTCAGGGTAGACTGGGCGCCCAGTGGCCAGGGCTCTGGAGCCCCAGCCAGGCGCTGCCAACGCTCTGCCTCTGCCTCCCTCTGCCTTCCATTTCCTGGCAGGTCCACGTTCGGGACTGCCTGGAGTCTGACCAAGGGGTCAGGGCAAGGCCAGAGTGATTTCAGGGAGGCAGTGCAGTGTGGTCCTGCCCCACTCAAGACTCTGGGCTGAGAGATGTACGTCCTGTTCAGCTTGTATGCAGTAGGTGCTAAATAAGTTTGCAGTTCCCTGCCAGGCCTCTAGCCCTGAGCACCTCGTGTCTGACCACAGCCCAGGACCTGCCTGGGGTCTTCCTGGCTGTGGACATATGGCATTGGGGGTGGGGTGGAAGAGCGCTCCCAGTAAGCCTTTCTGCTGAATGCCCCCCACCCCAGGGCCCGGCCTGGAGAGCCAGGCAGCCCGGGCTTCTGTGCAGTCCTGCCTGCCCTGGTGGGCCTTTCTGAGTCTGGCAAGTGGGGTGGTGGAGCAGGGAGCAGGGTGGCCAAGGGACTTCTGGGGCCAGAGCCTGGCGGACAGGGCCTCTGTGGGGTGCCTCTGCCCCCATCCTCGCTGGGCGGCGGTCCTTGAGAGGGTGTCCTGCAGGCCCAGAGATAATCCCAGCTTTGAGAGGCTGTGAGAGGCTGGCTAGGGGACTTTCCCACAGCCCCACATAAAGGGCCGGCGCCAGCTGCTCTCCCACAAAAGGCGCCTGGCCATTCAGGGTCTCCAGGTGGGCGGGGCCAGCAGAGCAGCAGCCACAGGCTACCTGGCCACCCCCAAGCCAGACTCAGTGGACAGTGCGGCGGCGCCTCCTGGCCTGCGTGTCTCACTGCTGGCGCACCTCCTCGCTCCCAAGCCTCGCCTGTCACGTCTGCCACTCACTTCCACTCCTACCCACCCCGCCCCCCACCCTGCCCCTCAGTGTGAGGGACAGAGAGGGACATGATGAGGCTGAGACCTGGGGAAGACCTCCTCCCTCATCTCAGCTTCCTCACTTGAGATGTGGGACAGCACTGCCCCTTTTGGGGCCAGTGGAAGAGGCTCTCTGAGGCCAGCTGTTTAAATCACCAGGTCATGGGAGGGGCTGGAGTGGAGGGCTCTGGGGTCCCTGCTCCCAGGAATTTGGAGCATCTACAATGACAACCTTAGAATATGAGGAGCAAAGCTGGGGGTGTTGTGCACCTGCAATCCTAGCTACTCTGGAGGCTGAGGCAGGAGGATCACAAATTCCGGTTCACTTTAGCATTTTAGTGAGAGTCTGTCTGGAAATAAAAAGAGCTGTGGGTGAAGCTCAGTGGTAGGGCCCGTTGCCTAGCGTGTGCAAGGTCCTGGGTTCAAACTCCAGCACAAAACAACCACCACCACCACCACCACCAGCCTGGAGGAGGAAGGCAGAGGGGGCTCCCTGGAGGAGGTGGCTGCTGGGGCCTGCACTATCAGAGGTGTAGGAGGTGGGTGGGAATCTCTGGGAGCCACAGTTCTAGCCTCTCCTTGAAGGGTCTGGTGTAAACGTCCCATCCCAGACATTTCTGGGACTGTCCTGTCACTCTGTAGCCTGACCGCCTCTGTGGGGCGGCTGGGAAGACCAGTCAGAGGTGAAGAGACCCCAAAGGAGAGGTCAGATGGCCAGATAGCGGCGGGCGGGACGCTAAGGGCGGGCCAGGAGCTGCTCTGGAAGCAGGCCCAGGGGATTACCACTTCCCCTGTTCTGGCGCCTGGCTGGGCCACGGGGACCCCCTGCCGGGTGCTGGCGGGCTGGACTCCTGGCAGGGAGCCTCGCAGACTGTGACCCACGTGTCCCCGGCCGGCTCACCCATTCCCGCACCTGATGGGGGCGGGGCGCACTATGGTTCCAGCTCAGCGGGGGGAGGGGGCGTTGTCTTTCCCTGGCCACCGATTGGCTGTTGGGCGTGAGAAAGCGTCCAGGCACGCCCCCAGCCTCCTCGTGGCCTCCGGGTCTATAAAGGCGCCTTACCTCTGGCCACCGCCCGCTAGCGCAGCCCTCAGAACCCGACAGCGACCTCCCGTGTGGTCCAGTGCCGCGGCAGCTCGGGGTCCGCGGGCACTCCTTGCCCGCCTGCTGCCCCTCCGGGCACCATCACAGCTTGATCTGGCAGAGGAGCAGCGTCCCAGGTGACCTTCGCGCCCAGACTGGCCGAGGGTGGTGGTCAGGGCTTTGCCCTGACTGGGCAGGGTGCGCGCCTGCGGGCCTCCTGCTCCTCTAGTCCGCTGCTCGGCCCCCTTCCCTCTGTAGCTGACCGCCGCAGCGGCGAGGCCTTCTAACCCTCTCCTTGCACGGAGTGCACAGGAAACCGAGGAGCGGCTTGCCCAAGAGACCTGGCACGCCCTGATAGCGCGCCGGAGCAGCCTCTGCCGCAGGGAACCCAGCGGCCGGCTGGTGAACCACAGCGCCAGGGTCCTGGAACCAGAGGAGAGGGCCTGGGACATGGCTTCTCTCACAGCAGCGATTTTGCTCCCCACCTGTTCCGTGCCCAGCTTCAGGGCAGGGCTCGAGCAGTGCATCCTGTGTACAGGCGCACAGCAGTTCTCAAAAGGGCGATAGACTTCATGCTGAAGGAAGGGGTCCTGGGGCCGGGTTTTGTGTGCTCGGAAGGCTGCATACTGTCTCTTGTGCCTGCAGGGGAGCTGGGCCAGGCCCTCCGGGAGGGACAGGTGTCTGGGGAGGCCCCGGCACAGCCTTCTCAGCCAGGCCAGGGGCTGGATCCTGCTCCTTCCGGGCTGGTCAAAGGTTCTGTGCTTTATGTTAAAGCGGGGCTGGGTGGGAGATGCTATGCCGGGGGCCTGCAGAGGCTGTCTGCTGGGTATTGAGGGCTGTGGGCATGGTGTGTGTCTCAGAGTTGTAGCACCACGGAGTTTGAATAAAGATGCTGATCTGCAGCCTCTGCCTGAATCTCTGGCCCTCACTGAAGCTGCCTGCAACCTCTGAGGTGGGGAACCCTGTCCATACCCTAGTGGCCCTGTGCCAAGGACTTCCTGGGCTGGACCCCTCCCCTGCTGGCCTCTTCCTGGGTCCTGTAGTGAAGGCCCCACACCATCCCTGGATCCTAATGACCAGGAAGACCCTCAGGGAGGCTCTGAGCTGGGGACCATTCTATCTCTCCCCAGGTGTGTTGGAGGAGACTTACTTTACCCCACACAAGCCCGACACCGTCTCTTCCTTATTCCCTGTGTAAGCACTGCCTTCTTCAACTTCCTGGCCTTGCCCAGTGTCACTGTTGACTATCAGGACCCAGGGTAGCCCTTGCACTTCCCCCTGGGTGCATTGGGGGGAGTCGGATGTCCTTAAAGATACCCAGAGAGTGGGGCCCATCCCATCCCCAACACTGGAAGCCCCACCCAAGGAACTCCCAGACTGACAGCTGGGGAGCCAGGGCTGGGTTTTGCTGCCCCCTGGTGGCTCCTGGCCTGGTCCTGCAGCCTCCACAGCAGGTAGGACTGGAGGTCTGGAGTCTCACATAGAAGCTGTAGGTGGACTGTCCTAGGGGTCTGGGTCCATCCCAGCTGCACAGTTCTCAGCAGCCACCAGGGGTCACACTCTGGCACCTGGCTGAGGGTGGCGGAGGGGATAGCAGGAAACCCAGGTCTGGGCGGGTATTTCCGCAGATTCTGGGAAGTTGGTCTGGGAGGCAGAGACCCAGACGGGGAAGTCATCTGTCTGGGAAAGCCCCAGGTCCAGTGGAGCGCCCCGTACAGGTTGTGCCCGGCTGAGGCTTGAGGCTAGGCAGGGGCAGCAGTGGGTGACCACCCGAGCTGTCTGTGGCTGTCTGTTGACGTCCCTGTGCCTTCATGCCAGGTGGGCTCCAGCCCGCAGGGTCGGAGCTGTACCTTCTTAGTTAAGGGTGCATCACCTTCACCCAGTAGCGTGTCTCCTCCGAGGGCAGGGCGGCCTGGCAGGCATCCTGTGCTCCTTATCCAGCATATAGGAGGTGCCCCATACATGTGGGCTTGATAGAGCACGATTCCTGGAGCCCGGGGAGCCCTGGACTTAAGGTGAGGCCCAGCTGGTTGGGGGCCTTCCGTTTCCCCTTGAGGTGGGGGTGGGGGCAGACATTTCACAGAGCAGCTCCTCCCCAACCCAGCTCCACTTGGGGCCTCTGGTCAGGGCCAGGGAGGGATTGCCAGGTTCAGCTGTGGCTTCTTGAGCTCTCTGCTTTCCTGGTCAATAGGGCGGTTGGTCATACAGAAGGCCAGTGGCCCCAGGAAGCTCATCTGCCCCAGCAAGCAGTACTGGGGTTCCTGATGACAGATTTTTTTTTTTTAACGGTACTGAGGATTGAACCCAGCCTTGCTTATGCAACCTACAGCCTCAGCCCTTTTTATTTTGAGACAGAGTCTTGCTAAGTTGCTGAGGCTGGCCTCAAACTTTCGAGCCTCTTGAGTCACTGGGGTCATTGGGGTGGTCACCATGCCCAGTTTGACCACGTATCTTGTTCAGGGGCATTCTGAGCACTGGTGCTTGAGGACCTTGCTGGGAACCCAGGATTCAGGCCTGGGGATGAGCGGAACAGCCTCTCTGCGGGATGTCCCCACTGCCCAGGACTCAGACGGCTCTTCTGAAGTCTCATAGCACCCCTATGCTCAGACACCCCCAGTGTGGGGGTCTGGTCCTTGTTCTGGAAGCACTGGACATGCTCATGGGGTAGGCTGGGCAGAGTTGGCAGGCCCAGGTGAGTGGCCAGCAGGTCAACTCACTGGAACAAGAAGGGAGGGGCCAGAGTATCGCCAAGGCACCCCCTGCCAGACTCCGTCCACTCAGCCCACAGAGGAGATGACCAGCTGTCTGGCACCTCCTATCTGGACATTCTGAAGCCCACTGGAGAGTGTGGCCACCGCACCGTCCATCTCCAGAACTTCCTCCTCAGCCCGGCTACAGCCCCACCAGCCTCCCTGACCTCTGTCTGCCCTGTGTGTCTGTGGGCCTCCTGTCCAGGGCCCCCTGGGAGTGGGGTTGTACAGCACAGTTACATGTGGTGTCACTCCTGTGGGGACGTGCCACATGTGCCACATGTGGGCAGATACTGTGTTGCTGAACCGGTGGGCACAAGCCTGGGAGGTGGCCGCTGGGCACAGGGCTGGACTGAATACCTAGTCTGTGGCTGAGGGGTGGGAATGGGCTGTGCAGCCAACCTGAGCCCCTGACGGGGAAGTTGTGTGTCCCCTGGGGCTGCCTGGTGGCCAGGCCTTCAGGGCCATGTTTGCTGGCCTATTTCTTGAGAAGGCACCATATTCAAAAGATGTGGAATTGAAAGTAGACAGCCGGCGGACTTCCCTCGACCTGCCTGGAAGCTCACCAGCACTCTGAGGACTCAGAGGCACATGTTCAAGCACAGGCTGCTTCTCACAGACATCAAACGGAACCTGCCATCTCCTGCGTGGGTTGCATGTGTGTTTGACGGTGGATTCCCGTGTGCATGAGTGTGCGAGCCCCTTAGCCAACCACCTCACCAAAGCTGCACCCATGTCAGCAGGAGAACGTGCGCTTGGGTGTCTGGAGGCACTCTGCTGGAGGGACCCCCGTGTCCAAGCCCTGTCCTCAGGGAACTTACGTCTGACCGGAGACAGCGTGGACTGAAGTGTCCTTCACCCCAGGTGCCTGGAGGTGGGGCCTGTGAGGAGGGCTGAGGTGGAGAGAGGCTGTTGGGGCCGTGGGCGCCCTTAAATGAAGCGAGGACACATGGGAGCACCGGGGTCTGTGAAATGTGTCCTGGGCGGGCAAGGAGGGGCCTCCGGAGAACCGGCCCTGCACACCTGCAGCTGCCAGGGCTGTGGGCATAAGGTCTGGTGCAGCTGTCCCGTCTGTCGTGCTGTCCGCTCAGCCCTCCCAGCCAGTGCCCAGCCCGGGCATGGACCGTGCTCTGTTGGCTGTGCTCTCTGGTCTCACATAAGCACAGCCCGGCTGCCTGGCGTGTGGCGTCCTCACTCGGCTCCGCATCCAGATTCTTGCGGGGTACTGAGCATGCCCATAGCTCGCTCTTCCCTTACTGCTGAGCAAAGGGTCAGTGGTTAACCTGTTCTCTGCGGCTGGCTCTGGGCAAGTTTCCAGTTCTCGGTAGTTAGGAATCAGGATGCCGCAAATCGCTGGCTCAGACAAAGGCGGGTCTGTGAGAATTTGCCAGAACATTGTTAAAAGCCGCTGCACCTCTTTACATTCCACCAGCAGCACCTGAAGTCTCCCCCGAGCGCCACACCCTTGTGACACATACGTGGGTGTGTCGCGGTGGCTTTGATTCCTATTTCCCTCCTCACCCACCATGTGGAGCCAGTGTCCTGAGCTCTCTCTGTGTCTTCTTCAACCTTTTGCCTATTTAAAAAAATGGTCTGTTTGGATCTGGAATGGCCCCCAAAGGCCACATGCTCAAGGCTTGGTCCTCAGGGTGGTGCCAAAGGGAGGTGGTGGACCTTTAGGAGCTGGGACCCTCTAGGAGAGGGTTGGGTCATGGACATGTGCTGTGGAAGGGTATGGAGACCCCAGCCTTTCCGCTCTCTCTTTGCTTCCCAGCTGCCCTGAGCTGAGAAGCTTCCCCTGCCACGTGGTCATCCCATGAGGGACTCTCACCACAGACCCAAAGCAACAGGGTCAATCGGCCATGAACCGAAGCTTCCAGCCAGAAGAAAACTTTCCTCTTTTTAAGATGGTTATCTCAGGTATCGTCTTAGAGTAATGAAAGCTGACTAACATCTCTTCTCATTGAGCTGTAAGAGTTTGTTAAATGTATATTTTTTTGGATACAAGATTTATGAACTGCATTCCCCCGCAGCGTGTGGTTTGCCTTTCATTTCTTTAACATCATACTTTGAAGCCCAGAAGCCCAGCTTAGCAGTGTTTTTGTGGCAACTCACTTGTGTTTGAGGAAAGTCTATTTACTTGCAATGAAAGTCTGCAGGTGACGCGGCAGCTTCTGCGCTTAAGTCGTGAAGTCCAAGTCATGTGTCTTCCTCTAACTCCATCCTTGACCATCGGGTGCACCGTGTGGGGAAGTCCCTGCAGCCTCATCTCATCTCGGCTCTGGGTGTGCAAGTGGCCTGAGTGCTGTGCTCAGCGCTTGCCTGTCGCCTGTCTGGCTGTGCATTCCTGTGTTTGTCCTTGGCTGGTGGGTGGTGGGTTTCTTTGGTTTTAGAAAAATCACTGCTGCTGTTGTTTCAGGTGGTCTCCCTCCCTTCCTGGGGGGGCGGCGGAGGACTCCAGGTCCACTGGTGTTCCACGCCCCACCTTGCCCAGGGGCTCCTCGAGGACGGGCCGCTTCTTCTTCCTTCTATTTGAAGTTCATTTTGGACGGTTCTATTCCTCCACACTGGCCCATGTCCTCCTGGATGTCCACCTGGTGTTGGCAGGTGGAGGCCTGAACAGGGCAGAGGGAAGGCTGTCCTAAGAGGCGGGGGCTTGAGAGAGGTGATGAAGGTCACAGGTCACATGCTCCCTGGGGCCATGAGGACTGGTCCTGGAGAGGAGGAAGGTCAGACAAAGCTGGGGGGCGGGGGGGGGGGGCGGGGGGGGGGTGGTACGCAGACAGCAGGCAGTAACAGCAGGATGCTCAGCCCTGCTTCATGAGCCTCATCCTGGACCTCCTGCCTCCAGAACCACAAGATGATAAACAGCGCTCTCCAAGCCACCCCCCTGGGGGCTTTTGTTACAGCAGCCATCAAAAACACACTCGGCACGAAGACACTAATTTATGCATGTTTACCTGTCTTTTTTTTTTGGTTACTGAGGATGGAATCCAGGGTGCTCCACCACGGAGCCACACTCCCAGCCCCTTTCATTCTGCATTTTGAGACAGGGTCTTGCTAAGTTGCCCAGGCTGGCCCGGAACTTGCCATACTCCTGCCTCGGCCTCCCGAGTTACTGGGATGGCAGGTGTGACCACCCGGCTCAGCATAACTTTCATTTCAGGTTTTAGGAAGTTTCGCTGAGTTCTTTTTTAATAACTCCCATTTCTCTCATCCTGTTGACCTTTTTCTTCAAAGTCTGTTTTAATTGTTCTTTCAGGGTCCTTGTCTGGCAGTTCTATCATCGCTGTCATTTCGGGGCCTATTTCTGCTGACATTTGGTTACATTTCCCTGGGTTCTAGTCTGTGGGTGGCTTCTGTGGCGAACGCTGTTTTCTTGTTCTGTTAACCTGGCCCCAGGGTGGAGTTCCATTTAAAAGATGACATCAGTTAGCGGCTCACCTTGATCTTTTGTGGATTTAAAAAAAAAAAAATAAGTTTGTTAGAGCAGATCTCCAGTGACTTTGCTCTAGGGACAGTTTGGCTGCTCTCCAAGGACTGGCCACTGCGGGGTCTCTACTGACCACCTGAGTGGTCCCCACGGCCTCCCACAGTGGCTGCTGGGGCTGGAGCTGCCCTGAGTTCCTGGGGACGGGCAGCTCTGTGGCTCATCCTTCGCCCGCGGGGCCTAGCAGTTGGGAGACTCTGGGACTAGAGGACCCTCTGGTCTCTGGGGTCCCCTCCTTTCTGGAATGCTGCTTAAGCAGTCCCGAGCACCTGGACCCCGCACGACTTCCCCTGGCTGCTCTGGGCCAAGGTGGTGCAGTCCAGAGCTCCCTTGACTCTGGATGCTCCTCCCAAGGCCACGTGCCCACGTTGCTCAATTTCTGAAAACAGTTGATTCATACATTTTCTGTTTCTAGCTTTTGAGGCAGGAGGGTAACCCCAGGCTGCAACCCCAGCACAGCTGGAGCGAAAGGAACCAGTTCCTCTTCCGAGAACAACTTGGGCTGTCTCCAGGGTCCTGTGCTGCCCTGGGCAGTAGTGGGCATTCCTGCACACACCCCTTGGCTCCCATGAATCTTCCTGGACCGGACTGTGCCACGATTTATAAACCTTCCCTACTTACCTCCAAATCACTGCCCAGTGGGCAGTACCCTGACAGCGTGCGGGGAGTCCCAGGCCACAGTCCGCCTCAGGTGGGTCCCTGCTGTGCAACTGGTCGGGGACGCTCCCCTCTGTGCTGTCCTGGCCCTCCTCCTGTGGCTTTCTCTTCCTCTGTCCACAGGGACACCATCCCCCTGGGCACAGGGCAGCTGGCTGTGCTTGCCCAACTCGGAGTCCAGGGGCCCCGAAGCCCAAAAAGTCTTCCTTGCTGCAGCGATCTGTGGCTCTCCCCTGTGCCCAGGTCCTGTCCACAGCTCAGGAGTCCACACGTCTAGTAAGGAGGCAGGAGGAGCCTGACCTGGGGTCCCTTCCAGCGCCTCCACCTGCGCCCAGAGCTGCCTCCTTGGGTGAGCCTGGGGTGGTGTGGAGCAGCTGCTTGGCTCTGGAACCTCTTCTCAGGTCCCCCTGGGCAGGAAGGCCTGGGCCTCCATGTGAGGAGGTCGTGTCTGGCACCTAGGGTCACGGCTGTGTCCCGACCTGGGTTGCGGGAGCATGGGTGTTCACCAAAGGGGAGTGTGCAGGCCCTGCAGCGGGCGTGGCAGTGGGGCCTGAGCAGAGGAGAGCCCAGGGGCCAGGGACAGGAGCTCCCTAGAGGCCCCTGAGGTCAGGGAGAGGGCAGCGTGTGGCTGGAGTCACAGCCGACTGCTGGGACTCCAGAGAGTAGAGCAGCAGCGGTGGGGCCAGGGCCGGTGGAGGGCTGCCCTGGGGTCAGGGGGTTGGGGAATGTCCTGCAGGTGGGATCCTGGAGCCCAGAGGTGGCAGGTGGGGGGGCTGGTCCCTGGCTCCCAGTTCCTGCCAAGGCACAAGCAGGGAGAGGAGGACCAAGGGTCTCCGGAAAGGTGAGCTTGAGACGCGGCTGAGATGTCCGAGCTGGCAGACGTCCTGACCTGGAGCTTGGGTTCCCCAGCTGGGAACCGGCCTGCGTCACCGCGTTCCGCCGTGAGGAACAGGCTGGGTTTCCAGCAGTCGCCTGACCGCTGGGAAGTCCCAGGCTGCCCCAGCTCTCAGAGCCTCCTGACCATGTGTCTTGCACCCCCGTCCCTCTGCAGAGTCAGCTTCTCTGTCTACCTCTACCCTCTGCTGTGGGAGCTGGACGGTCCGCTATGGACATCCTGGAGCTGCCCTCCGCGTGCTGCCTTGTCTCTCAGCAGTTCCCACCTGGGTGGCCGGACTCCTCTGCCAGGTCCACCCTGGTCCATCCTCCTCTACAGCCTCCAAGCTGGACCAAGTCTCTCCAGCACAGAGGGGGTTGGTGCTCTGGCCCCCATGGGCACCAAGCACCCCTCTTAGGGTCGAGGACTAGTCGTGCCTCCTCAGGGTGGACCCCAGTACCTTTGTCTGCTCCACCCCTGCCCTCCCACCTTGAAGCACCTATCTCCCCTCCAGAGCCCCAGGTGGCATTAGCTGCACATACCAGAGCCCGCAGCACCAGAAGTTGACCTTTAGACTGCGCTCCTTCACTGGACCGGGCCAGGAGGGAGGAGCCAGGCCTGTCTCTCAGCCCCACTGGGCAGGCGTCCTGGGCTGCACAGAGCAAGGGAGGTGGAGGCTGTCCTGGAGGCAGAGGAGGGGAGGGGCCTGGGTGCCTCAGGACCCCATCCTCACACCCTCCAGGACCCCGTTCAACCACGTGGGTTCCAAACACCCACATTTCCCCGGATACTCCCTACAAGAAGAAAGGGGAAATGTCACAGGGGACTTCCAGACAGGCTGCTGGACTCTCTTGTGGGGAAGCTCGATCTGGGGATGACACACCTGAGACAGTAGCACCCTGGAGACTTGGGTCGCAGAGGGCACTGGGCAGTGGGGGCTCAGCTCTGGGAGGCTGCCCTCTTGGACTCCTGCTGCTGCCACCGAGCTGGGGTGGGGAGTAGCTCGGCCTGGTCTTGGTGGGAGACCTGTGTCCTGTGTCTGTGACCACCTGCCTCACCCCAGCCCTGAGGGTGTGCTGAGGTGGGTGGCCAGCAGGCCTCCTGTAGACACAGGAAGGAGGGCCCAGGGAGTGGACTCCTGGGCCACCCACAAGGAACATGAAACCCAAGAAGCCCCAGGGAGCCCCAAGTCCCACCTCTCCCTGCTGATTCCTGTGGGCCAGGGTGGAAGGGGGTGGGGAGTCCCAGCAGGTGACAGCTAGGGCTGTGGGCCACCTTGGGTAGGGAAGAGCTGGGTCCAGTCTGTTCCCCAGAGCCCTGAGCATGATGGTGATGCTGAAGGACTGAGCCAGGGACTGAGCTGGCCCAGGGCCTGCACTTCCACTTCGTGCCCTGCCGGACTTTGCCCCCAAGTGGGGAGGGGCGGCAGGCACAGCCTCCCACAGAGGCACAGGGTTCAAACAGCAATCAGAGAAGGCCTTGGGGAGGTGGCACGGCAGCAAAGATCCGAGCACAGACGGCATGGGTGCTGGGCCGGCCAAGGAGCTCCGGTGGCTCCTCCAGCCTGCATGCTGGGTGCAGGTCCTGGCCCTCACCGTGCCTCAGTTTCCCCGCTTGCCGGGGGAGATGGCAGATGAGATGGTCTCTGAGGGTGTACTTGCTGGGTGTGGTGGACTGAGGGCCTGGGTGGGGGCCCTGGGGGCTGGACCAGGTATAGGCCCTTATCTCCCTCAGAGGAATCCTTTGGCCTCATTGAAGAGTGTCCCTGGGGGCCTGGGGATGTCCCTGCAGCCCAGAACCCACTGTGTACTCTCCAGGGCTCACTAGGGTTGGAAGAGCAGGGGGTGCCCCTTCCCCTTCACTGGAAACCCCCACATGTGCTGTGGCAGAGCCCAAGCGCCTGGGAAACAGTTGGCCCAGGCCCAGCTGTGAGATGGGTGTGGGAGCTGGGAGTGTCTCACCCTGCTGTCTGCCCCCACTCAGCCTCGAGGCAGTTGGAGAGCTTTGCCCCTTGGTCTGCTCTGCTCCACCCACCCTGCAAGCCTGTCCCTCCTCAGTCCCGGCTTTCCTCACCCACCAGGTGCAGTTAGGTAGTGACCAGGAGGACATCGGTGGCTGTGGCCCTGCCAGCCAGTGTGTCCTCTGTTAGGGGAAAGTCCTCCTTGGGACATCTGGACACCCCAGCTGACCCCAGTGCCCACAGCCAGTGATGCTGGGAGCTTCCTAGTGCAGTGTCCCTGTCCCCAGGGCTCTGCTTCAACTCTCTATGCCTAGGCACTTATGGAATGTCCTCCTGCAGACTGGAGGCACAAAGGGGTATGTGGGAGATAGTGCCTCTGGGGACAGAAGGGCCTGGGGCTGGACCCTGGAGAAGGACCTTGGACCACTCAGGACCTGGAAGGGCTCTAGGTCAGCCCAGGGCCGAGGGTCCTGCAGACTGGCTCATTGAGTGGCCTCTCGTCTTGTTAGGTGGAGAGCCACCTTTGACTGACCTCATGAGGTCAGCAGAGGGGTGCTAGGGCCCATCAGGGAGGCATGAATGTGATGGGGTGAGGGACCTTGAGGGGTTGCTGGGCTGCCTCTCATGAGCCCCTCGCTTGGAGGGTGGCAGTGGGGGAGTGCAGCCCAGTGGGGAGGAGGTCGGGGTCTGGTGGAGTTTCCACATGGGAGTCCTGAGCAAGGCTCTGTCATGCTCCGTGCCCCCAACCCAGCCCAAACTGCCCAGTCTGCTTGCCTCCCAGGGGACGAGTGGGGGCCCGCTCAAGGATGGCAAGGGGGTCAGGCTGGACCCTGCTCCCAGGTGCTGATGGAGAGTCACCCCTTCCAGAGCTGTGCTGGGAAGGAGCAGGCAGGAAGTGCGGGGAGGAGCCTGTGGTGGGGAGTGGCCTGTTGGAGGGAGCACACTCACAGCACTAGGCCAGCAGCAGGAAATCCTCAAGCTCATGTCACTGTCACCGCAAGTCGCTGGGAGCTACGGTGGGCCTGGAAAGGTAGGCGCTCTCTGGGGGGCGCTTCCGGAGGACACCCAGAGGGGGCTGGGCACGGGGCAGGAGAGGACTTTCTGGGCACCCCCGAGGCTGGTTCAGTGGCTCTGAGGCTCCTGTCCCACGGGTTGCCTGACGGCTCCTTCCTAGCAGTGCCCACACCCTCTGCTTTGCCTGGCCACTTCTGCCTCCCGCAGGCCCACCCTGAGCTTAATGGGACCTCAGCTTGGTCCTCTCCGTGGGCTAAGACCCTCCCTTCTCTGCAGGAAGCTACCCTGGCCCCTCCAACCAGTCACTCCTGCATCAGGGCGCAGTGGGCAGAGGGCTCTGGCGGGGACTGGAGCTCGCACTTGACGGCGTTAGTTTCTCTTTCTCTTTCAGATGTTGGGGGTTATGAGGAAGGCCGCGAGTCCTAGCCCTGAGCCTAGTCCTGCGGGTGGGGCTCCGGGGCCTGAGGAGCCCTGACCAGGGACATGGAGCCTCTGCCAGGCTGGGGGCTTCCCTGGTGGCGCCAGGAGCCTACAGCCAATGCCCTGAAGCTGGTGAGTCCCCAAGCTCTTCTCTGTCCCCAGGCCTTCCCAACCCCTCCTGCCCCAAAGTCGCCCCCAGCTGTGTCCCCTCCCCTGGCCTCTGCACTTGGCCATGTCTGGGTCCCAAGCTCACACGGGCCTTTGTGTCCCAGATGTTCAGCTTCCTGGAGCTGACCCAGGTCTCTGGGCACTGCCCTTGTTCTGGGGTTGGGGGCAGGGGTGAGCCCCAAGGGGATGGGTACTTCCCGGGGCTCTTGGCAGTGGAGTGAGCCGTGTCTTTGTGTGGGCCCTGGAGCAAGTGGAGCTGATCTCCCCCGCAGCTCTTCTGCTGATAAGCACCACGTGTGTTCAGGGCAGATAGATAGAGCCCAAGGGCTGGGCGGGGACTGGCTGGGCAGATAGAGCCCAAGGCTAGGCGGGGACTGGCTTCCGGTCAGGGTGGCTTTCTTGCCTGCTCAGATGGGTAAGCCCAAGGTCCTAGCAGGGCCACCCTCTCCCGGAACCTGAGCAGCCTGTCTGCCCACCCCAGGGTGTGACCTCCCCAGGGGCAGCAGGTCTAGCCCAGCCCAGCAGGGAGGCTGGCAGGGTGTCTGTCCAGTGGGACCCGTGGCTCCTGAGGGAGGTATGGGGCTCTTGGGGTCCCACATGGTCAGGCAGGGGAATGGAGGCTGGAAGAGTGTTCAATCCCACTCCACTCGAGGCTGTATAGGGTCTCTCAGGTCATTCCCTGAGCCCTACCAGGGCCACCCAGCCCTAGAGTGCTGTTCCCCACTCTACCGAGGAGTATCGAGGACATGCACAGCCTGGCGGAGCCCATGGGGCAGCATGGCAGCGGGGCAGCTCCTCTCCAATGCCCGTCCCCTTCCTGCAGGCCCTGTGTCTCCTCCTCCTCCTGGGATCCCCCCCGTGTGCCCTTGCCCAGTTCCTGTGCAGAGAGGAGGAGTACCCTGTGGGCACCGAATGCTGCCCCAAGTGCAGCCCAGGTAGGAGCAGCCCTGAGCCCAGCTCCCGGAGCCTCTGTCCTCTGCCACACTGAGGGTGGCATGAAACCCCTGGCCCAGGGGCATAGACAGTCGGGGCAGTCCTCTGCAGCCTGGCTCCTCAAACCGTGGGCTTCTCGCTGCTCTGCTACCCAAGTGTGGTCCTGGGGGACAGAGCTGGCCTGGATGGCTGCGGGCTGAGGCTTAGAGGGGGACAGGACCACAGCCAGGTGAGGTCCCAGGAGGCCCCATGTTCTGCCAGAACTTGCAACCTGCTCCAACGCAGGCCCAGCCTTGGAAGAGCTGGGGAGCAGCACAGTGTCCTAGGGTCCTTATGGTTGGTGTCACACCTGCTTGGGGCTCAGGCGGGTGTGAGGGGTGGGCTCCCGCCTGGCCCCCTGTGGCTGAGAAGCTGTGGACACCCTGGGCTGCAGGTTACCACGTGAAGCAAGCCTGCAGTGAGCTGTCAGGCACAGTGTGCATACCCTGCCCCCCCGAGACCCACACCGCCCACCCCAACGGCCTGAGCCAGTGTCTGCCTTGCCGAGTCTGTGACCCAGGTAGGAGCCGAGCAGCTGCCTGCCCCAGCACACCCACCTCCATGGGTTCTCCCTGCAGGAGCTGCCTGCAAGGGACCCTTGGGCCCGTGTCCCCCTTGTCATGCCACCTGGGCCTCCCTGAGCTCAGGCTCTGGCCCTTCATGAGGGCACCACCAGCCGGGGGCAAGTCCCCACCTAGCCACAAGCCAGCGTGCCTCCATCAGTGAGGAGGTTCTCAGGGTCGCATGTCCCAACTCCTCATCCCTGGGGTCCCATCTGCACAGCCATGCGCCCTGTGGTCTCTCTCCCTCCTTGGCCTTCTGTGTCCAGCACCTCAGATACTGGCAGCTTTCTGGGCTGAGGCAGAGTTGGGGCCCCGAGTGCTCCCTATCCCCAGCCCTCCCCGGGCCTGGGGCCGAGCCCCTAGCCCACCGGAGCTGTCCAGTTCCACCCTCCCATTGGAAGGGACACTCCTTGGCCCTGGCAGCTTCCTCGCTCTCAGAGGCTCTCTTGGGTTCCAGCCTTGGGCTTGGACACCAGGCAGAAGTGCTCCAGCATGCAGGACACGGTGTGCGGCTGTCGCCAAGGCTACTTCTGCGAGGCCGAGGACAGGGAGCACTGCATCATGTGCTTGCCCCACACCATCTGCCACCCTGGCCAGAGGGTACAGAGGAGAGGTGAGCCAGCCGGAGGTGTCTACCGCAAACTCACCTTCATTCCCAGCGACCCTGCTGCCTGAGTCCCTGATGCCCTGGACATCATGACCAGCTTGGAGGTCTTTAAAGGGACAGAAATCTTGGCCAGACCAGGCCCCACCCTCCCAGCCCTGTCCTGGCAGCAAGAAAGGAGGGAAGCCCTGCAGCAGGGGAGAGCAGAGGGGGAAGTGGGCCCTGGTGGTTTCACCTCGTGGTCAGGCCCTGAGTCCTCCCACTTCTCTCACACACCAGGCGGGGAGCCCAGGTGGATGGGGTGGCCTGTGGTCAGTGCACTCTTCTCCCTGAGTGTGAAGTGTGACCCCCAGGTCCCGCCTGGTGTCTGACCAGGGCACCACCCACATCACTTATGGAAGGAAGGCCCAGGGGACCCTGGGATCTGATTCCCTGCTCTGGGTGTCCAGGACAGTTCCAAACACCACCCCCACTATAACCCAGTCCTTCAGGAAATGGAAGTCCCAGAAGAGACAGACCCCAGGCCCCGCCCCAGGGAAGCCCAGTTCCCTCCTGGCCTGGAGCCCATGGCCCCTCTGCCCGTCCCTCTCCACCCGCAGGTACAGATAGCCAGGACACAGTGTGTGCCAACTGCCCACTGGGGACCTTCTCTCCCAACGGGACCCTGGACCAATGTCTTCCCTGGACCTCGTAGGTGATCCCAGGGGTCTCGTCTTTGCCCTAGGGAGAAGGGGCTCCTCCAACTCCCCTGGGAAACGAGGGCCCTGTCCCCGCAGGCAGTGCCTCATGTCCCACACTGGGTGGAACCTCTGTCACCAGCAGAGCAGCTAGGGGCCTGCACCCCACAAACAGGCCACGTTAGCCTGGAACGCAGCCTTGGAACAGCCCTTGTAGCTCCTGCAGGTGCAGGTGGGTCCAGCAGAGATGCTGCTCACCATCCACCTCTGTGGGCCTGGCTCTCGGGTGTCCAGGTCTGGGGGCTACCTGCACTTCTGGAAGGAGCAGTTCTCAAAGTGAGGACCCCACTGCTCCTGAGCCAAGTCCCAGGCCCTAGTACCGACCTTGGTCCTCGGGGTCCCTGTGGTGGAGGTGTGACTGCCCCAGGGAGGGTGCAGGCCCTGCCCATCTGACTCTCGTCCACTCCCCAGGACTTTCCTTTCTTTTCCAGCTCAGGCTCCCTCCCTGGTCCCTCTCCCTCTATCTTCCCCAAAGGGCTTGGGCGTGTGGGGCAAGCCTGAGGTCACAGTCTAGAGCCGCCACCCACAGAGCTGCACTGAGCCACCCAGAGCAGGACCCTCCTGGGGTCTGAGGGCCTCGGCTGACATACTGCTGTCCCCTAGGTGCAGGGGACTTTTTGCCATGGAAGCCGAGCCGGGGACCAGCAGCAGGGACGTCTCCTGCTCCCTGTCCCGGTGGTTCTATGTCTTTGTGTCCGTCCTCCCCCTCTCCGTGGTGATCGTCCTGATGGCGTGGGTGAGGAGAAAAAGACCATGTGGTAAGCAGTGTTGCTCTTTCTGTCAGGGTTAGGGCCCCAGCAGGGGCTGCTCAGGGGCGCCACAACTGTGTCCCCACAAGCCCTGGGTGGCAGCCACCAGGACATCCCCGGGATTCTTGGCTCTTCTCCGAGGCAGCGTTAGCGGTGGGGGCTGGGTTTCCTGCTTTGCCCAGGGCCCAGGTGTCAGGCGGCTTCCCTGTGGGGACCCGAGGGTCCTATCTGCTGCCCACTGGAGCAGGGGCCCTGGCCCCCACCTGCCTGTGGGGCCTGTGGGGAGGGAGAGCCTGGGGCTGGGGGTCGGTGGCTGGCCACCGAAGACAAGGTTGTGTCCCCGCTGGGCAGCCCAGGCGTTGTCCACCTACTCACAAGCCCTGGGCCAGCGTTCCACTCTCCTCCTCATCTGTGCCAGGCTCAGCGCAGAGTGTGCCGCCCTGCGCACAGTCCAGGGGAGCAGGCACCCCACAGAAAGCCAAGGGGCCAGGTGGGCCACACGCTCGGGCTTCGGGTCAGACATCTGTGTCTCACCCCTGGGTCTCCCAGGTGCAGGGCCATATGGGAGCCTCAGGCACTGAGGCAGGCCAGGAGTGGCCGGTCCCCCTTCTCAGCCCAACCCAGGGCCTCTGCTCCTGGGAACGGGGCCTCCTCTGTGAAGTGCTGTCCCTGCTGTCAGGGTGGTGGTGGGGCTGCAGCGGGCCGTGGCCTGGGGTGTGCCAGGCGGGGTAGGCAGCTTTTTCTCTGCTGTGACCCAAAGATCTCACAAGAACTATTTTTGAGGGAGAAAAGCTTATTTGGGGCTCATGGTTTCAGAGGTCTCAGAACACAGGTGGCTGACTCCACAGCTCTGGGCCCAAAGTGAGCCAGAACATGAAGGCAGAAAGTGTGGGGGAGGGGAGCAGCTCCGGACCTGGAACCAGGGAGCAGAACCAAGCTCACCAGGAACAGCACCCCTGCCCACCCCTCCTGCAGTGAACCCTTACCCCTGAACCGATGCTCTGATCAGCGTCCATCACCCGTCTCACCTCCGAACACTCCTGAATGGTCTCCCGTATGGGCTTTGGGGGCGACCTCCCGTCTAAGCCATAGCATCAGGCCAGGGCCTGTTTTTCCTATGTTGGACCCCGGGAATGAGGCCTGGTAAGGAGCTACGTCCCTGGACCATCTCACCTTGTCTCAGAAAAGGTCATTCTCTGGGGAAAGGCCACAGAGCCAGAGGCCCAAGATCTGGCTGCCACCCCGTTGCTGTGGGCCTGTGGGCCCTGGTGGGGGACTCTGGCCCCTCCTGACGCTGTCTTTGTATTACAGGCTCTGAGCGCAGTGAGACGGTTGTGCTGCAGGTATCAAGGCTCACCCGACCCCTGGGGCTGGTGTTCTAGGCCGGTGGTGGGTGGGAGGGGTCTCCCAGCTGGTCAGTGGCCCTGGGTCCTTACCTTGCAGCCATGCTGATCTCTTGAATGGACTTGGGTGCCCCTGGGAACCAGGAGGCTGGGGGTGGGGCCCTGAAGGCAGGCCTTCACCCTGCCTCATCCCTTGCAGCGGCAAGTAGAGGAGGAAGCCGGTGAGTCTGCAGTCACCCAGGCTCCAAAAGTCACCACGGTGGCGGAGGAGGAGACAGCACCCGTGTTGAGGGCAGTGGGCCCCCATCGATGAGCCACAGGGTTGGGAACCAGGTGACTCAACCTACCGGAAGCAGACGCATACCTGGCCTGAGTGCGGCACCTGCCCTCGGCTAGGTCCAGCTGCAGCAGCAGGAAAGACAGGGCTCTGGCTCAGGGCACTCAGGGATGTCACAGCTGTCCCCATCCGTCAAAGGGGGTCCAGAGCCCCCCCAGCAGCCCTGGCGCAGCTTCCTGCAGAGGCCCAGCACCATGAGGACACAGCGAGGCTGCCTCTGGCTCCAGCCCTCCCAGCCAGCCCTCCGGAACCTCACGCTGCTCATTTGGAGGGTGTGTCTGTGGACGCTACCTCACGGGGCTGGGACTGCCAGGAGTGTGGCATTAGGTGACTATTCCAGTTTGGGATGATTTTGTAAGTGGTTTCTGTCCTCTCGCTTTTGTCATAAAGTACATATTCTGGTTAGATGCCGAGCCACTGGGTGCATCTCGCTGACCACTGGACTCCCCTGCCGCACGCAGTGGCAGCAGCACCTCGTCACGGCAGCACAGTGCCACTGTCCCAGCATCCTGCTCTTCCCTCAGGGAGTGGCAGGAGGGATGGCAGGGTGTCTCTTCCCCTCTGCACTGACACTGCTCACCTGCCCCTTGACATACAGTCTCTAGTTCTGCCCCCCAGGGCTCAAGTCCGTGGCTCGCCTCACACCATTCCTTTGCCGCATCCCCACCCCTCAGTGAGAACGTCCCTAAGTTCCTGTCCAGCAGCGTGCTCGGGCTTTTCTTGCTCTTTCCCTGCCTGGGTCCTGGATCAGTCACGTCTCCAAAGAGCCCTGGTTGCTTCCTGAAGAACGGAGTGTCAGACCAACCCCAGGAGCCACAGTGACGGGCCAGCCAGCTACCAGGGTGTCAGGGGGACAGACCTAGGATCACTCCCCTGCACGTGTGTGGCAGATACTGATGTGTGCATGCAGACTCGCCACCAGGAGCCAGGTGTGCGGGTGTGTGCGTGTGGGTGCACTGAGAGGTGTAAGCCGAGGTCCACACGGGTCTCTGGCTCTGCTTGCTGTTAGGGTCTGTAAGCAAGCCAAGATGGCACCTGGCATTTTGCCAGGGGGAGTGCTTTGTGAAGTAACGCCAGCGAGCCATGAAGTGTGGAGATTCCTGATTGGCTGACTGCTGTATCTAGTTCATGTTAATTAAGATCAGCTGTGTGGAATGTCTATCTACCCCTCCTGTCCTACAATAAATGGCTCCCACTCCTGCTGAATCATGTACACAAGTTGCTCGTCACCCCCCGGTTATTTTGCTGCAGCCGGACTGCGGCAGCTTGCGACTTGGCCGGCCCCTCTGCCTGTGCAGCGCCTGCTGATGGACAGCTGGCTCCTCCATCCCGAGCCCCTTGCAGGGCGACCCAGGCTCAGAGCTGCTGCCTGCCCACAGGCTCAGGGAGCTCCGTGGCCTCCTTTCTTTAGCTCCATGTTCAGCCCAGGTGTGCACAGAGGGATGTGGGCTGCTTTTTATTTCCTCTCCCTTTTATTTTTTTTGGTGTGGTCATTTTTTTTTTCATGTGAAATATAATTTCCTTCATTATTTGAGTTTCAATTCTGTTTTGCAGAATTTATACCCTATTCTTGTTGATTCTCTCTGTATCTGTCTACCCATTTTTTTAAATCTGTGGGACATTAATAAAGACTTAAATGTTAATGTCAGTGGCCCAGGCAGTGACAGTGGCTCTGTCAGTGACAGACAGGCAGAGAGTGGCAGATTGTGGAAGAATATGCCATCAGCGAGAATCCCATCCTAAATATCTGCTGTGGGTAGATTGGGCAGGCGTGAGGGAGACCACATTACCACAGAGACACCACCACCAGGAGTCCACAGGCACCAGGAGGGACTTCCGCTACCATGGGGGGCTCAGTCCACCAGAAAGCCACATCCACTGTGGGGACCCCGCTTGACCTCGGGCTGCCGCCCTAAGTGTCTTGGCCACTGTGGCCTCTGAGCACCTGGCCTGCATTCCCCAGATGATTTCCCAGCAAGCTCTAAAGGGCAGGCCATGGGAGTGGGACGTGGGCTGTCGTGCAGCTGTGGTCCAGAGGGGGGCCTGCCGACCTGCCCGTGGGCTTGAGATAAGCCTTTGGCTGTGTGACACCCCCTCCTTCTGACCCAATCATGGGACAGACCCTTCTTCTGCTGCCAGGCTACTTTGTCCCTAAGTCCCCAGTAAATCTCATTCAGCACAGAGCAGACTGTCTGCCTCTGTTGGGTCCCCCGGCCCTGGGGCACGGGAGGGTCCTTCTGGACTGGCCGTTCTGGATTATCACCCAACGGCAAAGCTCCAGATTAACTGAGCAGCACCACATGATGGAACAGAAGGGCACCCCACCCACGGCCCTCAGGTTGGCAGAAGGAGCAGGCCAAAGACCTCAAGCACAGAGGTGGACTTATCCCTGACACAGGAGCAGAACATGCTCTTTCCAGGGCCCAAGGAGCTCGATCCAGGAGCCGGAGCTGGGTCTAAGAGCATCGCTGTGGGCTGAGATGTGGCGAGCCGTGGGGGACGATGCTCCCCAGCAGCTGGCCACAGCACCTGAGCATGCTGGAGGGCTTCGTGGAGGTGCATCCGGGAGCCCCCTGGCCTTTCCCAGGGGTGCCCAGAGATGTCTCCTCAAGGGCCACACCTACCTGGGCTGTGTGAGGGTCTGTGGGAACAGCACGGTGGCAGGACGCCTGTCTAAAGAAGGTGGTTTTATTCTGCTCTTTGGATTTCAGACAGCTTCTTCACCCTGGGGAGACTGCCCTTCCCAGGAGAGGCAGGTCCTGCCCCCAGAGTCCACTGAAATGTCTCACACTGTTGTTCCTCAGCCCACTCACCCTGCCTCGCCTGGCCTTTACCACAGAAACCACAGCGAAGGCTCTTGCCCAAGCAGCCCCTCGTATCCTCTGCCTCCTACAGACCCCGGTGCTTCCCCACGTGGCCCTTTGTGGCACGGGTCACTCCCTCCTCCAGGGACCTGAAACCAGCCAGCTTCTCAGTGGTGGAGGGGAGGGGGGTTTCAATCTGCTGGCCTTGCTACAATCTGCTGGTAAACTGTGCCGTGGAAAAGAGGCCACTAGACAGAAGTGGGGTGTCTAATCAGGGAGGGCCCTTGGAGGGACAGGGCCTGGTGGGACCTCAGTGCCAGGTTCTGGTGCCCCGAAGAGGTGGAGACTGGGGGGGGGGAGGGGTGCTGGATGGGGAAGAGGAAGGTGCCACCCTGCCATGTGGCCTCCCGAAAGCCTCAGCTGAGTCACCTTGACCCTCCTCCGCCAGTCACTGGACAGCAGCTGCTCCAGGTAGCTAAGGGTCAGCCCTGGGAGGGAACATGGCTGAGCATGGAGTGATCAGGAATCCACTCTTTCAGGTCAGAGGCGCCTGTCCACCTGGACCCCTCTGCAGCAGACCCTCCCACCTGCGCCCCCCTGAGCACCATGCCAGTCACTTTACCCTCCATCCACCAGGGCCGAGCCCACAGGACACTGGGCTAGGGAAGCATGCAGAGAGGACACAGGCACCAACAGGAACTGGCCAGACAGGAAAAATGCTGAGAGGCCAGTGTGGAGTCAGAGGAAGAAGCAGGTGGCCCTAGCTCTGCCCTGCTGGGGGCAGCCCTGGGGGCGCAGGGTGGGCTCTTAGGGCCAGGAGTCCACCAGGGAAAGATGGCTGGGGGCATGGCTGGAAGGTGGGACCTCCAGGGTGGGGCTGTGGGTTAGGGCCCTTCCCCTCATTGCCTCCATCCCACTGTATCCCTGAAGCATGGCCCTGACCAGTCTCCTCTCCAGCTGTGGGGAAGGAGGTCTCAGCTCACCTGCCAACATACACACACGGACCAAGGAGCCCCGGTACCCTCTCGGGGTTCCTGGGCCATGCTGGCACCATGCGGACTGCACACAGCAGGAGTCTTTGCCGCGGAGACCCTGAGCTGGGGGAGTCCACTGTTCCTAGCCCTCTGCTCCTATTCCTGGTGGGTTCTCAGGGTGAACTCGAGCCAGAAATAAGTAAAGCTGGGAGACTGTCAGGAGCAGATCTCAGCAGGATTACCAGACTGCCACCACCTACAGCCTTGCCGGGCGGGCGGGCCCCTTGTGTGTCCCTCATACAGAAACCCGTCCCCTGGCGTAGGCTCTGCCTAAGTGGCCCTACAGAGAGGGCCCGTCGCTTAGAGGCCCCGCCGCTGTCTTCTGTGGGGCAGTCTTCCCTGGCAACTGCCCATCCAGTCCCTGGTCAGCCTCACCCTGGTTACTCATGCTGGTGGCTGAGGATTATTGTTTCAACGTTTCTTAAGTCACCCTCCACATTTTGCCTTCAAAAGTGTCCCCTTGCCTCAGTCTTCTGAACAGGCTGGAGCTCATTGTGACATTCGAGTTCCTGTTGCAACGCTCCATTAATCCCAGATACGTGTTATTATTCTTTGGAAAATCCTTCCCTGATTGTTATTAGGTTGAGAGAGTTTGGGCAAAAATGGGCAGTGAAGAGATAAAGAGGCGAAGACCGGGTTGAAGGATCCCAGACGCACAGCTGTGGAGCTGTGCACTTGGTACCCAGACGCCGCAGAGCTTGTAAGCTCTCACGGGCGTTGTGGGGTCCAACATTCCCGCTGAACTAGTGACCGCTTCCTGGTGGGAAACTGAGCCTCAGCTCAGGGGCCCTGGCCATCACGGCCACTGAGGGGCTTCTTGCCCATGCAGGGAAGCAGCAGGCATGGTCCTTGTCCTGCTGCAGGGGCCACCTTGGCACAACACCTATTCTTTGGCAGAGCCTGGGCTTTGCCCCCCTGCTTGTGACAGGCTGATGACAACCCAGATGTATTTGGACTTTATTTTTTAGAGTACTTTGGTTTAGAGTAAAATTGAGCAGAAGGTATGGAGAGTCCCCAGATGCTTGCGGTACATTTGATTTTTAACCTCCTCTTCCCAGAGGTGAAGAGGGCACAGTGCCCTTTGGAAAAATACAGGCAGGACCCTGTGGGTCCACCCGCCATTTGAGGAGCAGGGCCCTCAGGGGGACATTGTGGATCTCCACGCTTGTGTGGGATGCACCGTCACAGCAGGTCCACCCCCGAGTGCTGTGGCAAAGGACCGGCTCTGCAGGGGACAGGTGGTGCTGCTGTGAGGTTGAGATGTCTGAAGGTCTGCGTGTGGACAGTGCACTGGATGTGGATTCAGTTTTTGATATTCATTTGGCGCAGTTTGAGTGACCTGCGAGCCCCCGACCCCATTCTGCTTTCAGAGAGTCTGACCCAAGAGGGTCAGTCCTGCAGCAGTGCTGGGGGGCAGCCCCCAGGCAGGGTGAGTGCTGAGCTGCTCTGGAGGGAATGAGGCACACTGGGTCAGGGCTGGCAGTCTGCCCTGGAAGCAATGGGGTCCGCGTGTTAGGGATTAAACCCAGGGCTTTGTGCACAGGATGCCAAGCAAGTGTTCTACCCCTGAGCCACCGGTACCCCCAAGCTCACGGGCAGTGTGTGTACTGCAGGACTGGGCAAAGTCAGCTGTCCTTTACCAGGGGCTCTGCAGTCATTGCCTGAGGCTCGCTTCTCCTGGTGCACATCTCAGGCCTTGCTGGAAGGGTCAGGCAGGATGGCATGTGCAGGGTCCACTTGGGACGGAGCTGCAGGCCTCAGCATCTTCCAGCCCACAGGTAAACTGGGGTCCCCGCTTCCCAGGATGTGGAGAGCATGCTCCCAGAGGCTGAGGACATACTGTGTGGTCAGCAAAGGTGGACATCAGGGTCTGAGACTCAGGTACAGGGGGCCCATCCAATGTGACTCAGCAGGACCTGTCTTGGGTCCAGAGATCCCCACCACATCAATGACCCTTCCTCAGGCACATATACGCATCTGTGTCCTGGGCAGAACTTTTCCAGTGTTTGCAGAACTTGGAGCAAGAGCAGAGAGGTGACATTTGGGGAGGCAGGAAGCCACGTACAGCAATCAAAGAAAAGGAAGCCAAACCACAGTGTGAGGCAAACATGGGAAGATAGCTCACCCTGTTCACAGAAAAGCAGATGAGGACTTCCTGTTGCACTGGGACCCAACGTATTCATTTGTTTATTTATGGCTTCTCAGAATAAGGAAGAAGAAGAGGAGGAGATGAGACAGCATCGTTGTGACATAATGGCAACCCAGTTCCCAACGGAGCAAGATGCCAACCATGGCACTGCTGGCCCCCATGCTGTAACTGTACCCAATTACCACTATTTGTCCCCCCTCCAGTGTGATGGTGTTAGGAGGGGCCTTTGGAACGAATGGGATCACTGTCTTTACTTCAGAGCCCCTGAGAGACTCTTCTCCCTCTGTCCACCCTGTGAGGGGCCATCTGTGAACCAGACACAGGCCCTCACCAGACACCAAATCTGCTGGCACCTTGTCCTTAAATCTTGCAGCCTCCAGAACTGAGGAGAAAAGTGTCTGTTGCTTATAAGGCACCCCAAATATACTCAGGGTGAGCGGCAGGAACGGGCTCAGGGCTGGCCACCTGAGACCACTCTTGTCAAACATCCGACAGCGGGCAGACTGGGCTGTCATTCCAGTGTGAGCTCATCCTGAAGGGTCACTTGTCTGAGGGCCCTCTTGGGTCCCCACACACTGCTGAGGGTGTCAGTAATGGAAAGCCCTCCACACTGTCCACCCAGCAGCTGCTCAGCGTTGAGTTTGTCCTGAAAACCCTTGAGGGGAAGAGCAGCAAGCTCAACGCAGTTCCAGGGACACTGGACTCCCCCAGCTCAGGGCCCCCCAGCAGCAAGGATGCCCACCGTGTGCGCAGCCCCACCAGGCCCTGGAACGTGGGGCGACACACAATGGCCCATGTGATCTGCACTGCCGTGAGGGGTCGAGTCCTCTGTCTCTGACCCAGGAGTCGTGGGTCTCCTGCCAGCATCTGTGCCACAGCAGGCCAGCTTATTCTTAGACCTGACAGTGCCCTGTGGAGGTGCCCCTGACACCCTCCAAGACACACAACGAGCTCTGGCTAGCAGCCCATGAGCAGAAGTGACCTGCCGCAGATCTGTGTGGCTGTAAGAGCCATGACGTGACCTCTGTCTCCTGCCCTCACCTGCCTGTCTGGAGATTGGCGTGTTCCAGATGGCCACAGCTGACTCAGCCTGGGTCCCAGAATGAGGGTGGTGTGAAGAGCACAGCCACACTGTGCCAACAGGACACATAAGCAGGGGTCAAACACAGCTGATCGGCTGGGGCTTGGGGCTCATTTGTACCTGCAGCAAACCCAGCAAAGCTGACCAGCGAGCTGTGGATGGACGGAGTCTATAAACAGACGGTAGGAGCTGTCCTCTGATGATGTCTGCCCTACTCAGATAAAGGCAAATGCATCTGTATGTTTACCTCCAGTTTTGTGCCACATAAGAATGGAGTTCAGGACATGGCCCTCCAGCATACGCAGAAGACTGTTCTGACCCCCTTTCTGTTTCACCTAAAAAGGAAAACAACAAGAAACCAAACAGATGGAGAGTTTACTACGTGAAGTTCCTCCCTCCCCCGCCCACTGGAAGTAAAAGCAACATCCTTATCTTCATTCAATGAGAAGCTGCAGCCATCGCAAGAAAAGCAGAAAATGAGACTAGGGCTGTGGCTCAGTGGCAGAGCACTTGCTTTGCATGCACCAGTCCCGACTCCCAAGCGCCAGGTCCTGGCGCTCACCTAAAAAGGAAAACAACAAGAAACCAAACAGATGGAGAGTTTACTACGTGAAGTTCCTCCCTCCCCCGCCCACTGGAAGTAAAAGCAACATCCTTATCTTCATTCAATGAGAAGCTGCAGCCATCGCAAGAATTCTGCACTGGCTTTGTTAAAACAACTACTTTCTGGCCTGTAATCCCAGCTCAGGAGGCTGAGGCAAGAGGATCGCAAGTTCGTGCCAGCCTCATTCAGCAATTTATCGAGGCCCTAAGAAACTTAGCCAGACCCTGTCTCAAAAACAAGCAAACCCTCTGACCTTCTCCCTACCCTCAATTTAGTTAACCTCTTCCCAACTTCCTATTCTTTGTCCAGCGGAGTGAAGAAGACCGGCTTCTAACTGCTTCTTTGTGTTCTTTATTTCCTTGGGAGGATTCCTGTGCCCAGGCTCCAAGTCCACTCATCTGCTCCGCTCCCCGTCCTCCGCCCCGGCCCCGCTCTGCCCCGCCCCTCCCCCGCCCCTCCCCCGCCCTCCTCTCCGCCTCCCCGCCCCGCCCTCCACCTCCCGGCCCTTGGCTCCGCCTCCCCGCCCCGCCCTCCACCGCCCTCCTCTCCGCCTCCCCGCCCCGCCCTCCACCTCCCGGCCCTTGGCTCCGCCTCCCCGCCCTTCTCCCCGCGGTCCCACCCCATCCCCGCCCCCACAGGGCCGCGCTGCAGCTCTCTGCGCAGGCGCACCGTGTGTGGCAGACTGACAAGCTCCGCCATTGGTCGCCATTGGTCAGCGGGCTTATGCATATGTAAACGAAGTGATCCCGTCCCGACCAGGCTTCGGCTTTGGGCCCGGAACCAGGGACGGTGCTAGGGGCGGTGCTAGGGGCGGTCCGGGCGGAACCGGGTCGCAGGGCGGAGGCGGTACCGGGACCCGGCGCTCTACCCTAGGCGCAGCCGCAGTGGGAGAGGATCGCGGCGCCAGGACCTGGCGCTTCGGAGCTCGGCCGTGGCCATGAGTCCTGTGGACCTTTCCCGCGTGGGCGCCTGTGTCCTGAAACATGCAGTGACTGGGGAGGTGAGCGCCGGGCAGTGGGCGTCGGATCCTGCCGCGGATCCCCGGTTCCTGCTGCGCGCCCTGGCAGCGCTCGAGGCTGCGGGTGGGGGTCTTTGGGGGGCGCTGGCAGGGCTGGCGGGGCGTGGGTGTGGGCGTCGGTCCGGCGCTTCTTGACCTTACGGCCCCGCAGGCCGTGGAGCTGCGGAGCCTGTGGCAGGAGCAGGCGTGCGTGGTGGCCGGGCTGCGGCGCTTCGGCTGCATGGTGTGCCGCTGGATCGCCCGGGACCTCAGCAACCTCCAGGGTGTCTTGGACCAGCATGGCGTGCGCCTGCTGGGCGTCGGGCCGGAGACCCTGGGCCTACAGGAGTTCCTGGATGGTGGTTACTTTTCCGGAGGTGCGACCCTTCCCCAACTCTGGGTGTTTGGCTGTCGCTCTGCCCAGCCCTGGCCTGGAGGTGCTCTCGTGTCGGAGTCCTCGTACTCCTGCGGCATCCTGGTCCCCCTGTTGTGCCCTTGCATTCCTGGCCTTCCAATTCCACCGGTCACTTCTTTATCTCAGTCCCTCTTCTCAACAATGGGGAACTCACCTTACCTTGTCCCTCCTGACCCAGGATGGATGAGCTGGGCACGGTAATCGGTCAGGAGACAGGACAGGATGTAGGAGGGTGAACCTGAGTGGGGCCAGCATGGGGCCTGGTACACACACCTGTGCTTTCCTTTCCAGAGCTTTACCTGGATGAGAGCAAGCAGTTCTACAAGGAGCTGGGCTTTAAGCGGTAAGTATGTTGGGGTCCAGGGTGTGCATTGCCCCCTTATTCCTGCTGCCCTCTACTGGCTCTGCCCTCAGTAGGCTGGCTCTGTTAGCACTCGCAGCTCCAGCCAGCTCCTCCGTCAGCCTGTTTCTGGGGTGTTACTTGTTCTGTGACAGGCTTCTCACCTAGGCCTGCCTTTAGCAGGCTGCAGTGTCCAGACTGCCAAAGAGGGTTTTGGAGTCCAGTGCCTCCATCAGGGGCCATCCCAGCCTTCTGGTGCCACAGGCTGCCTGCCTGCCCTGACTGGCAGGGCCAGCTGAGCAGATTGTTGGGCATGCTCAGCTTGGGGCCTGGTCCCCACGCTTCACACCCTTGGTGGGGCTCCAGGCCAACTGTCCCCAGGCTGAGTGTCCTAGGGCTCCAGTAGCTGCTCCTGGCTGGGGTGGTTGCTGATCTGATTGCCTTGTGCCATCTCTGAGCCTCTGGTGAGATGAGTGGGCAGGGCAGAGCTTGAGCCAGAGCTGGTCTGTGCATCTGCTGGAGGACCGGAGGGTGGGCTCTGGGGCTCGGGCTCCACCAGAGTCTGGGCTAGCAGGCTGTGTGTTTGCAGGTACAATAGCTTGAGCATCCTTCCAGCTGCTCTGGGGAAGCCTGTGCGGGATGTTGCTGCCAAGGTACTGTGATGGCCAAGGTCAGCAGGAGTAGGGGCAGTTCCTCCCTCTAGGACTGACTTCAGCCTGTTCTTTTCCCTCCAGGCCAAGGCTGTTGGCATCCAGGGGAACCTGTCTGGAGACCTGCTGCAGAGTGGAGGGCTGCTGGTAGTCAGCAAAGGTGGGCTCGGGGGGCTCCAGGGCACGTTCTCAGTGGGAAGGCCTGGGGAACTGGGTGGCTGTTTTTGGCTTTCCGTCTGCCCCAGTTCCTCCCCGTGGTATGTTCTGGCCCTCAGTGTTGGCTTGGCAGGGTGGGCTGTGGGCAGAACAGCTTTCTTGTCTCTCTAACTAGGTGGAGGTTGTGACTGGCCAGGGTTGCCAGGGTCAGCTGGTCTCCTGTCACATGAGTGCAAGGTTCAGGTGGCCTCCCAGTGTGCCCTGACCATCGATCTGCTTTTATAGGTGGTGACAAAGTTCTGCTGCATTTTGTCCAGAAGTCCCCAGGTGATTATGTCCCCCAGGAGAGCATCCTGCAGGCTCTGGGCATCTCTGCAGAGACCTTCACCAGCGAACCCCCTCAGGTGAGCCGAGGCCTGCCTGCTGCACACGGCACACCCCTCCCCTGGGCCAGCACTGGCACGGCCAAGTGCTGAGCTGCAGCCTCTGGGGATTTATGTTTTTTCCTGCTCATGGTATCCCAGGATTTATGTCATTGTGACCCCACTTGCAGAAGGGATCAGAGTGTAAGGGACTGAGGGGCAGTATGACTAGGTGGACAGGCATATCTGGACCCACCCCTATGGGTGGTGGCTCTAGGGCAGAGAAAGGGCTCTTTTTTGAGCCTTGGAGGCTGGGGAGGGCTTGGGTTTTCCCAAGGCTCCTCTGTTGGTCATAATGTGGTCTTGGTGGCCAGCTTCCTGTGCCCCAGGTGGAGGGGAGTGAGTGCTGTTCAGGTGGGTGGCCTCCTGCCTTAAGTATGCCCCTTTCTGTATGTGGGTGGGTGAGCCCCACTGTTCTTGGCACCCGGGGAATGTGGCTGGCCTGACAGGACCCCTGCTGTCCTTGCAGTGTGATGAGGAGGCGTGTAGGAGGTGATAACCCTGAGCTCCTCTGACCTGGGAGGCGTCTGCTGCCTGGGGTGTGCTGGGAACCAAACCAGAAGAATCGTCACAGAGCTGCTGGATCAGGGTGCTGGACTGTTCTGCTCCTCGGGCAAAAACAAGCCATTAAAACTGCAGCTCCTAGGTCAGCACGGTCCTCCACTGGCTCTGCACCTGTGTCCTCTGTGGCCCCACCTCCCTCTGGACTGGAGAGGCAGTCCTCCAGGAGCCAGGGTATCATCTTCCCACCATGCAAGTGGTTGCCCTGTGGAGGGGACACATCCTGCAGTCTGCAGACTTCAGGCCCCTGGCACACGTGGCCCTGAGGACAGCCCTTGCTGTCCTATCGTTTCCTCCCCAGGCGGTCTCATGCTCTGACCCATCTCTGACTAAGGATGGAAGAAGGCCAAGGGTGGGGAGAGGAGGGTTTGGCCAGGCTCTGGCCCCAAGCAGTGCTTGTATCTGAGGGTCTCCTGTGGATAGCTGGGTTTTCAGGGTGGAGATGGTAGTCAGACTCGGAGCTGGTGTTGGGCAGAGGCTCTCTGACTGGAATTTCATCATGGCCACCCTGCTAGGGCTGCTGGCCTGGGAGCCGCCATCCCTCCAGGGTCCACCAGGTCTGCAGCAGAACTCCAACACCCCTCCCACCTCATTTCTCTCCTCTCAAGGGCTCCCTTATCCACATGGCTTCTGATGACCACATCAGCACCTCCTCTGTCTCCCTAGTTCAAGCTTGGGGACCACAGTGTCCTCCTGCATGGCCTTGTCCCCCACCCACACACCAGTGGTCATTTTGCAAAAACAGGGCAGGCGATGCGGCCCTTGGCAGCCTGATAACTCCTCTGGCTTCAAGTGACACAAAACTAAGATCTCAGTGCCAGGCTGAAGCTCCGCAGACCCCCTGGGCCACCGCCCTCCCGACCTCAGACCCTTGAGTCAGTGGCCCCTGGAGGTGGCTGTCTGGCACATCCTGGCCACTGCCAGGTCCCCACTAGGATGCTGGACGCTTGTTCAGAGACCATTTCCCTGGCAGCTCACTGGGGTGTTTGCCGCCTGACCTCGTTTGCCCTGGCCACTGCCCCGACCCCCACCAGCCCGTCCTGCACACACGAGGCGTAGCCTTCTTTCAAGCCTTTATTCGGCTCGTGTCTGAAGCTCATAGACGTCGGGCAGCAGCGAGCTTTCAGAGCGGGTGGAAGATGGTGGATGGTGTCTACGGGGCTGCATGGGGCTCTGACCCCCGAAGGTGGATGCGGAGGTGTCAAGTGACCGGTGTCAGGCGGTGGCTGTGTTTCAGGCTGGCACGGAGGTCGGGCCGGCACCATGGCCACCTGGCGGGGTGCCTGCCAGGTCCCTGCTGGCTGCACTGTTGTGCTGTAGGAGCCTCTGGGCAGCGGGTGGGTGTGGACCGCACAGTGTGCTTCAGCCTTGGCTACCAGACGCGGCATCGCTTCTTGGGGTGCATGCGGGACCCCTGGGTGCAGTGGAAGGTGTCAGCGAAGGCAGCCAGGTTCTGCAATGAGCCCAGCACCCTGCAGACGAGCGGGTGGACAGAACAGCCTGAGACAGGAGCCTGGGTGTGTTCGGGGGCACGGGAGTGGGCAGGGGGCACTTGCCTGTACTTCAGGGGACTGTGGACGTCAGTCTTGATGGACTGGATGGCAAACTCAGGCCGGTAGGACCCGCACCACACCTGCGGGTGCACCAAGGGCGTGGCTACAAGGCTGTGGGGCTGGAAGGGTGCCCCTGGTTGTGGCAGGGGCCGCAGCAGTCCCCACGGCCCAGGCCGCCCCTCGGGTGGGGGAGGAAGCCAGCAGGTGCTCTCCTCCCTGAACACTGGCTCTTCCTAGCTCCCTCCCCTGCCAGCCTCTTCCTCCAAAAAGCCTTCCAGGACCACTGGTTCTGGTTCTGTGGTCTGGCCAGCTCACAGTGTCCCTCGAGGCCCTATAGTGGGCCCTCCAAAGTGCCAGGCTGAGAAGTGGGCCCTCCAAGGTGTGGTGGGGAGGCTGGGGGCGGGTGGGACAGGAGCTGCACCTGGGCGTAGTTGACGAAGAAGAGCTGATTGCAGGTCAGCTTCAGTCCTGGTAGCTGCTGGTCCTTGCCGCCCTCCTTGGTCCACTTTAAGTAAGCCTGCAGGCCCAAATGGGTGCTGGGCCTGGCCAGTGCAGCCAGGCCTTCTGAGCCCTTTGATCTCCATGCAGAATGGAGGTTGGCTCCAGGACCTGTGGACGGGGGCCCTGCTCTGCAGCTTAGGGCCCTCGGGCACACCCCTGATTCCCGAGCTGCCTCTGCATGCTTACTCCAGCAGGGCTCCTTGGGGTCTGGCCAGGTGGCCTGCCAGCTGGTGCCCACCCGAATGGGTACCTGGTACCTAGGGCTCATCCATTCCTGGCTGTAGGTGAGGGATGCTGAGGTGGGTGGACATGTGGTCACTAGTCCACTGCCTCATTTGGAGATGGTAAGTGGCCAGCTCAGGCCGGTTGAGGCCCAGGGCCTACCCATGGCCAAGAGGTGCTCTGGGGCAATGCTGCCTGCCCAGTCAGGAAGAGTCCCCAGGACACGGTCTCAGCCCATGCTGAAGGCCCTCTGTCCCCTGCTTGAGGCTCCTGCTCGGACCCACCTTGTACGCCTGCCGCACTCCTCCGTTGTCCGCGATGTTCTCCCCCAGGGTGCTGTATCCGTTCACCTGTGCACAGAAGACAGGTGGGCGCGGGCCCGGCCCTGGCCCCGGCCCCGGCCCCCCTTTCCCGCAGCACCAGGGCCGAGTGTGGGTGGGCGCGGTGGCAGGCGCTCACGTTCTGCTTGTCAGCCAGGTCCCAGGTGTAGTTGCTGTACTGGTAGACCATGCACTCCGACTGCTTCCGGAAGTGCCAGGCCGAGAAGTTGCTCCACCAGTCCAGCATGTTGCCGTTCTTGTCGAAGTTCCGGCCTGAGCAGGGCAGTGCGGAGCTGGCTGTCCCCCAGCCCCAGCCTGGACTTGCCCTCCCCCCAGCCAAGGCCTGTCCACGGTCAGGCTGCTTGTGCTGGCCTCCAGCCGACCGCAGGAGCTGGAGCTCACACTCCTGGGCAGAGCCCGAGCCCTGCAGAGCCGGACACGCTCAGAGGGGACGGGTGTGCTGCAGGGCTTCAGCCCCAGAGAGGGAGGGCTTCCGTGGCCCCCCACACCCTGACATTAGGGCCTGCTGTTACTGGGTCCCGGGGTCCTAGGGACACTGGGTGTATGGCTTCCTCTGGACGTGCTAACTTTCTAAACCCCAGGTGAGGGAACAGGGCCCCCAGGAGCACAGGGGTGCCCTTGGGGGGATCCCCACGACCATCTTGGGGAAGTGACCAGCCATGAAGGGGAATCAGGACCTTGCTGTACCCCTGGTGGTTTCTCTGGATGGGGCCCTGGGTGGCATTCAAGACCTAATCTGGCCCAGCTCCCTCGAGTCCAGCACATGTTCCCATGCCCTGGCCTGTGTCCCCCCCCCCCCCCCCCAAGACCTCTTTGGAGGCCCCAGGAGCTCCTGGAGGCAGGTGTGTGGCTGGCAGGTGCAAATCTGGTCTGGAGACCCCGGCAGCCCCTTACCGTTGTCATCAAAGCCATGTGTGATCTCGTGCCCAATCACCATCCCGATGCCCCCGAAGTTCAGGGCCTGCGGCTGTTCCTTGCTGAAGAAGGGTGGCTGGAGGATCCCAGCAGGGAAAACTGTCCCCAAGGGGGACAAAGAATAAACCGAGTGGGCACATCTGTGTGCCAGGCTCAGGTGTCACCTCCAGGGTCCCACCATCCACTCCCGTGGCTGGGAGATGGACTCCTCCTCCCCGATGTACAGCTCAGGAAACAGGCTGAGAGGCCGAGAGGGTGGGGCTAGATCTGGGACCCTCTGGCCTCTTGGCCACCGTGTGCCTTCAGGGACTGCCCCCTGCGTCCCCCTGACTCCTGCAGCTGCGCAGCCCTGACGGGTGACAGTGAGGTGGGAGAGTGCACTCCCCTTCTGGCAACCGCTGGGGGGGCTGCCCCAGGACTCTGGGGGCGGGGTGGGCAGCGAGGCGGCGGGCATACCAATCTGGTTTCGGTTTGGAGAGTAGAATGCGTTGACCACGGCAGCCCCGATGATCCAGCTGTGGTGAACACACCGTCACCTGGGCCCCCGTCTGCTGGGACCTTCCCTCGGCGCCTCCCTGCCCTGGCTGGCTAACGCCTGTCCTGTCACAGTGGCCGTGCCACAGCATGTGCCATGCCTGGTCGTCAAGATCCAGGTACTCTCTGCACCTCCCCCAAACGGGGTGGCGGGGAGTCTGAGACGGGCCCAGTGTCCCTCCCCAGCCTCAGCCAGGCACAGGGCCACCCCTACCAGCAGGTAGCTCCTGAAGGCCACACTGGCCACGCCACTCACAGATTCTGGTCCACCTGTTCCCGAAGCTTCTTGAGGCTCCTGTGGGCCTTGGCCTTGAGGTTCTGTAGCCCATTCTCAAAGTACAGGTCCTCTGAGAAGTTCAGCTATGAGAGAGGGGCGGCCACGGCGGTGCTCAGGCTGGTCCTCGGAGGGATGGGCGAGGGGTCCAGGGTGGTCAGGGAAGGGCCTCGAGACTCGCCAGTAGCCAGCCATGGCCCCTGCTCTGGGTGCAGACGGTGGGGTGGGGGGATGAGTGGGGCCCTGGCCCTCAACATCTACCTATGTGACTCTGAACCACCCCCGGACCCGAGTCCCCCGTCTGCAAGCTGAGATGATGCTAAAGCCACCCCAGGCTGTGGGAGGGTGCCTGGCCCAGAGCCCCGTGTCCCCGTGGTGGTTTGGAGGCAGGGGCTGGGCGGTGGGCAAGGCAGGCAGAGGTCCTGAGGGGCCCTGGGGGTCGGGGCGCACGCTGGAATACTCCTCGTCCAAGCGCTTGTTCCCCTCCAGGATGTAGTCTGGGTAGCCGATCTGCTCCTGGATGCCCATGGCCTGAGGGGGAGAGGACTGGTTGTGCCCCGGCTCCCCGTAGGAGGCCACCTGCCAGTTCTGCCCCCTGCCTGGGACTAAGGGCCAAAGCCCCAAGAACTGTGTAGCCAGCCAGGGCCTGGGGAGTCGCCTATTTGTCCCACAGGTGCAGACCCCCACTCCCTGGCCACGGCCCCTGCCCACAGCCTGTTCCTGGAGTGGCGGGGATTTCCCATTCCTGATTCCCCCCCTGGGGCCGCCCCTGTGGGTGGAGGTCCTGACCTCAGGGCTACTGGGGGCCTCTGAGTGGCTTGCCCCACCTTCTCCTGGGCCTTCTTCTTAGACTCCTCGTCCATCCAGTTCAGCTCATCCAGGGTCTCCACAAACACAGCCCGCACCTTGTTGATGAGTTCTTTGACCTGGGGCACATGGCCTGCGTCCTGGACTCATCAGGGGGCCGTGTGACCCACCTTCAGGGACTTTCGGGTTACTGATCTAAGACACCTCTGGAGGTGTCCCCGGGCTGCCCCAGCTGGGGGCTTCCTGGGTGACGTGTGGTGTTGGTATGGGGGTGACCACCTCCATTCAGGGTCCCTGCCCTGGGGCTCAAGTCCTTGCAGGTGCGCAGAAGGCCTGCTGGCCCTGGGCTCACTGTGTGTAGATCTTGTGCCTGGCTCAGGTGGTCTGCAGGGCCCAGGGCTGGGGGCAGCAGGGATCTGGGGGTCAGAGGCACTGGGTGGCAAGGTTCCCTGGCCTCCCTCTGGGGCCTCTGGGACAAACACGTGCCCTCTGGATGTCCCTGAGCGAGATGCACAGGGGCCTGGCCTGGGTGTGCCCCGTGTGGAGGGCCCGCCTTCCCATGGCAGGAAGCAGCACCCACCATGTTCTTGCTGTCCTTGGAGAAGGCCTTCTTGACGTAGAGGGAGCCCACGGCGCTCTCCATGTTGCTGTTCACGTAGCCCACGCACTCCTGCCAGCGCACCTCCTCCACCGTGGTGCCGTACAGCGCCTGGCATCGGGCTCTGCCTCACTGCGCCTGCCCTCACGGTGCACCCTCAGGTCCCGCGTGGGGCCCTGGGTCTGTGAGGCCAGCAGACCCACCCTGTCCCTGGTCTTGGGGTGCCACCGGCCAAAGTGGGATGTGGGACATGGGATGTCTCAGACTTGCTTCCAAGTGCTGGCTGTGGGTGTGGGAGCTGGACAGCTGCGGGGCTCCCACCCACCCAGGCCAGGTGCTGGGCCGCTACTCTGGGAGAGGTGGGGTGATCTGCTGGGCCGGTCCTCCCTCCGCCCTGGTTATCTGCCTCCAAGACACAGGGCTAGTGTTGACCCTAGAGCAAGCTCTGGGGACTGTGTCCACCCTGGCCACTAGCCCCAGCCCCCTGGGCCCTGTTTCCCTACCACTGAAGTGGTGATGAGACCGCATGCCCGTGTGTCCCCAGGGGTGGAAGGGGAAGGCATGGAAATGTGATCCGGCCAGCGAGTGCCCTGCCCGGTGCCCTGCTGCCCCTCCTGGCTGCGGGATTGCCTGCCTTTGGGAAGCTGGCTTGCCCCTTTGCTGGGTCTGGCCTCCTGGGCTGCCTGTTCCTGCCTCTGGGCCTCTGCCCTGGCTCTCTGCTCCCTGCAACTCTCCCCTGGTCTCTTTACTGCCCTTAAGGTCAAAGTCACCTCCATGTGGCAGCTTGCTCTGTTCCTGTCCCCTCCCTTCAGTCACACTTGCTTTGGACAGGAGATTTCTGCTTTGCTGACTGCTGGTTGTTGACTGCCCCAGGGGGCAGGTGCTGGGCCTGCACAGCCCATGCTTTGCCCCGTGGCCTCCTGTGGGGCCCCCAGCTTATGCTCAGTCACCTGTGAAAGAGCAGGGCCCGGCCCCGGGCAGCCTGGAGCCCTGCAGCAGGGAGGGCTCACCTTGCGATAGCTCCCGCGTGCGTCCTTGAATCGCTGGCTCAGGGTGCTGATGCGATCCAGCACCAGGCGCCAGACCAGGTAGTTCTGCATGGTCCTGGGGCAGGAGGCAGGGCAGGGGCAGCACAAGTGAGCTGCTCGGCCGAGAGTGGGATGCAGCTTGGCCAGCGCATCCTGCCCACGCAGAGCTCCAGGTGCCAGAGTGACCCAGGCGTCAGTCTGCCTGGCCCTGGTTTCTAGCCTAAGGCTCCACAGCTGCTAAGTGTGACCTCCCTTGTCCCCGGACCTGAGGGCACCTACTTGATGCAGCCCTCTCCTGAGAGCGGAGCTGTGTGTGTGGACGGGGCAGCGACACACAAGCTGTGGCCCTTGGGCCCTTCTCTGGGCCTCACCTGGGAGGGTACATGTGGATGACCTCTTCGAGGTTCTGCAGGTAAGGAACGCCATAGACCACCACCTCCTCATTGGGCAGCAGCGTGATCTTGACCGAGGACAGCACGGACTGTATGAACAGAGTCCAGTTGAATCCCTGCAGGAGGAGGGAGCAGGGAGAGATGGACAGCTCCTGGGCACCCAGGAAAGCCAGCCCCACCAAGGAGTACCCAGGGGAGGGGAGCAGGGAGCAGTACAGCACTTGGGTGGCCGTCCACAGAGTCCAGGGGCCCGGAGGCAGGTGAGAGTTTGTGAAAAGTTAAGTGCAATTAATGAAATCCCTGTGAGAAATAACGGTAGAAACAACAAGCAGAAAATATAAATGGTCTCACGGGTTAAGTAAACTGACTCTTTCAGTTGAAACATTCCCACAAATTTCCAGGCCCGTCTGTTTTTTCCAGTGCATTCCATCTGACATTTAGGGAGAACAGACTGTTGATCTTATTAAGGACCAGGGTAAGGAGATAATAAGAAAACACTAACCAGTGTTATGATAGTATATGCAAAAATTCTGAGCAAAATGTTAGCAGATAGAATGCAGCTGATCCCAGGGGTCACTGGCGTGCGTCACAGGCCAGCTATTTGAGGAGTACAAGTTTGGTGTCACATTTCAAAATCCCATCAGTAGAATTCACTACGGTAACTGGATAAACGAGGAGAGTCACATGATAATTCTGATAGATACAGAAAGGGCACTTAGTAAAATTTACCATCACTCACTATAAAGACTCTTGGCAAGCTAAAAATAGTTCTGTGACCTGATGTGGGAAATCTACAAACAGTTCCAGCCACGACGGGGAAACTGTCCGGCAGGCCAGACTGGCGAGGCCCGGCCCCGCTGCCTGACCCAGGGCGACAGGCCGAGTCTCCCACCAGGACGGCAGGCGGCGTCCCCCCAGGGTGAAGCGGGACAAACGAGGATTGGCGGGGGACGCTTCCCGCGTGGCGCTTCCCCAGATGGGTGATTTCTTGTGTATGAAGCCTGAGAATCTGCAGAGGAATCATCAGGACTAACAGGGGAGCTGAGGAACACCCTGTTTCCCAAGGTGGGATCTCTGTGTGCGGGCGGCCAACCAGGAGGTGGACTGACTACACAGAGCCACTCACCCCGGCACGCACAGAGGCCCTGGGAATAAACCTGGGGCGAGCTGCGAGAGAGCTGGGAACCAGCTCCACAGAACTCGGAGAAATGGGAAGTCATGAATGAATGGAGGCTTCTATCGGGCTCAGAGGTGGGAAGTGCGGAAGGAGAGTGCAGTACAGCTGCCCGTCTTCCTCAAAGCACTTCCTAGCAGAATCCCAGCAAGCACTCTGTGCTGATTGAAGGTTTTGTATGAAAATACAGGGGCTGGGGTGGGGCTCAGTGGCAGAGCGCTGGCCTGGCGTGTGTGAGACACTGGGCTCGATTCTCAGCACCACGTATAAATAAATGAATAAAATAAAGGTTCAGCAACAAATAAACTATATTTAAAAAAAATGCAAAAGGTCCAGAAGAGTTTAGACAACCTTCTTTTTTGTACTTTAAATTTTTTTTAAAAGACGTTGATGGACCTTTATTTTATTCATTTATTTATACGTGATGCTGAGAATCACATCCAGGTCCTCACACATGCTAGACAAGTGCTCTACCACTGAGCCACAAGCCCAGTCCCCACCCCCAGCCCTTTTTATTTTTTATTTTGAGACAGGGTCTTGCTAAGTTGCTGAGACTGGCCTTGATCTTGGATCCTCCTGCCTCAGCCTCCAGAGTTGCTGGGATTACAGGCATGCGCCACCATTCCTGACCAATATAGATGGTCTTTTGAAGGACCAAGTTGCCAAACTGATTGGATATCAAGAGTCCTCAGAAAGCTGCAGTAGTGAAGGTGACCGTGGCTGGCACATGGACAGAGACCAACAGAACAGAAGAGTGTCCAGAGACACACAGAAACACACTTGGTTTACACCAAAGATGGCACTTGCCAGTGGTCAGGGGGTCATCTTATCAACAGATGGAGTGGTCATGGGAGATTCCTAAGGAAGAGACCAGACAACCCTCCCTCTCACTGTGGCTGCCAACCAGTTCAGGGCAGACCGCAGGCCTGGTGCAGAGTCCAGACAGACACTGGAGCATCAGCATGCAGAGAAGATTGCTACGCCTTTGATAAGTCGATAAACTGGACGGTTTCAAACACTCCTCGGAAAGAAAGGGCCTGCCGCGGGAGTGGGGACGCGAGCTGCTCTTGGGGGACCCTGGCCACCAAGGGGTGCTTCTGGAGCAGGCAAGAGCTCCACCAGCAGCAGGGGAAAGGCAGACAGCTGCAAGACCAGGGCAAGGGACTGAGCGGACACTCCCAGAGGAGGGAGCCGCGGTCAGTGGACGGAAACGGCACCCAGCCTCGTGGGCCTCAGGAAGCCCAGCTGGACGCAGATGCAATGCCACACATGCCCAAGGTGGGTTGGGGAGAAAGGTGGGCGCCACCCAGCCCTGGTGAGGCGTGTGGGCCGTGAGCCGCGGGGAAGGCCGGCGCGTGCCGCCCACGACTGAACGGCCCCTCCCACCTGGCACTGCCCACACACCGCAGACGATGGTGCCGCAGCCCCGCCAGCCCAGTCGGGGGCCAGGGTGCAGCTGCCGCGTTACCAGCTGTCACTCTGTGCTAGATGCAGGCATGCGGGGTCACCTCGAGGTGTGGGACAGGAGCCTGGGGTCAATATCAGGCGCCACATCCCTGCTCCTCGTGTGGGGGTGAGGGCGAGGTGCCCAGGGAGGAGACGGCAGCAGGGGCGGCAGGGGCAGCAGGGGCAGCAGGGGCCTTGGCCGGGTCCTGTCACTGGGCACTTCACAAGCCTCCCACCACTCCCAGGCCACCCCAGGCACCTCCAGGCCACCTGAGGACTTCCTCCGCCTCCTGCCTCTGGCCCTGAGGGCTCTTCCTTCAAGATAAGCACAGCCTCCACCAGGCCCACTGCCCGGCCTGCCCTGCCCTGCCTGGCCCCAAGCCCTCTCACAGGAGTCCAGGCCTTTATATGGTCCCCAGGCTGATGCAGTCCACTGGCTCAGCCCCCTGACCCCTCGCAGCCCTGCCTTGGGCCCTTGGTGGCCCCGACAGCCGGGCAGTCTCCCTGGCCCCTCTCCCCATGGCCAGCACTGGCCCTGCGTGGCTTTCTGCTTTCCTGCACATTCCGGGTCACTCGCCTGCCGTCCCTCCCTGGGTGGGCCAGGCTTCGTTCTGTGCCCCGATGGAGCCCAGTCCTGGCCCTGCAGAGGTCTGCTGGACAGGGAGCCAGGGGCTGGGTTGGGGGGAGGGGTGTTGCAGCTGGCCATCTCTCGGGGCCAGTGTGCAGGACAGGGACTGGGCTTCCCAGGACACCAGGGGTGATGAGCGGGGTCCAGGGCTCTCTCCAGGGTTCTAGTCTTATCCTTGGGAGAGCCTGTGACGCTCATGTGACTGGTCAGGAGGAGGAGCTCCGGGTCCGTTCTCCTCCCGCGGACTTCCTTTGCCACAGCTGCTGAGGCTGGACCTGCACTGCTTCTGCCCCTCCTGGATACCCCTGGAGCTGGCCAGCCCCTCAGGGCAGGGCTGGGTGGGCTGAGCCACTGCCGGGCTGGGGGCCAGATCCCTGCCCTTGGCTACGTCGCTTCTCTGGTGCCCCCAGCCCAAGGCTCTGAGCTCCAGGCAGGGAAGGGCCATGGGAGCCCCACGGTCAGGGTGGGCAGAGCCCCTGGGCCGGGAAGACCTTAGGACAGTCTGCAGCCTCCCCATCCTGTTTCCTGATAAACTGGGGTCACCCAACCCTCATGGTGAGACAGGGTGACTGTCCCTGATGACAGGTGGTGACTGCTGTCCCTCTGGGATTGGTCACCATGCTTGGTTGTGCTCAGCATATTACTCTTTGGGTGCAGCGAGTTGGTCCCTGCCTGGGGGAGCTTGGTTGAAGCACAGTGGGGGTGAGGTCAGGCCCGGGCCGGCGCTGGCACTGGCCTCCGGTGCACGCCAGCCTCACCTTCAGGGAAAACTTGTGCTGGAGGTCTTTCAGGTTCATCCTGTGGTACAGGGCCGTGACGTCGTGTCTCTCCTCCTGGGGCACTGTGGCCTGCATGTAGGCTGGGGTCACGTGGGGTGGGTGGCTGGAGCCTGGCCGAAGACCCCTGGCCCGGTCCCCGGCCCCGCCTCACGTTGGCCAGGTGCGTCTCCAGCTCCAGCACCTGCGTCATGTCCTTCCGCACTAGCTTGTTGTCCTTGGGGAGCTTCTTGTCCTTCCGCAGCATGGTGGCCACCGATATCATGAACTGCAGGTAGGCTTCCCGCACCTGGGCCAAAGGACCGTGGATGGAGTTGGGCCGCCTCGGCCGCCTCGGCCGCCTCGGCCACCCTGGAGCGCTCTGTGGGGTGGGGTGGGTGATGACGTGGAGCAGCCCCCAGGGAGCCCGTCTGGCCAACCTCAGCCCCCTGGCTCTGCAGCACACAGTGCCCTGTGCCTGCCCAGCTCAGAGCCCGGTGGCCCCCATCACACTCCCAGAACAGCTGTGTGCCCCGTGGACCTGCTGTCCACCCAAACTGTGGTGTCGGGCCCCACACCAGGGTCACACCAGACGGCTCACACTAGGCCATTCCTGACCCAGCTCCATCCCTGCTGACCAAGTGACCCATGCCCCAGCCTCTGTGGCAGAGGGCTCTGAAGGGCTGGCCCTGCAGGCACCTGTGAGGCTCATGTTGTGGGAGGAAGCCTGGGGTGGGGGCTCCTAGCCAGACTGAGACCCCCTTTCCCCTCCCATCCTGGGAAGGGCTTTCCTCAGGGCGAAGGAGCCGTAGAGACCACCCCTGTACGCTGCTCTGCTCCAGGCAGAGGCCACCCCTGTACGCTGCTCTGCTCCAGGCAGAGGCCACCCCTGTACGCTGCTCTGCGCCAGGCAGAGGCCACCCCTGTACTCTGCTCTGCTCCAGGCAGAGGCCTCCCCTGTACGCTGCTCTGCTCCAGGCAGAGGCCACCCCTGTACGCTGCTCTGCGCCAGGCAGAGGCCACCCCTGTACGCTGCTCTGCGCCAGGCAGAGGCCACCCCTGTACGCTGCTCTGCGCCAGGCAGAGGCCACCCCTGTACGCTGCTCTGCTCCAGGCAGAGGCCATCCCTGTACGCTGCTCTGCTCCAGGCAGAGGCCACCCCTGTACGCTGCTCTGCGCCAGGCAGAGGCCACCCCTGTACGCTGCTCTGCGCCAGGAGGGCCAGTGCCCCCTGCAGGTCTGATTGAGGTGGCCCATGACGGGACACTCCAGCTCCTGATGTCTGAGGATTCTCCCGACCCCTGGGCTCCATGCTTTGGCGTCAGCCGTCCTTCTTCCTGGCCTGACCCATCCTTCAAAGCTCAGCTCACTGCCCCTCTGCCAGGAGGTCCCCCAGGGCTCCCCGCCCTTCCGTCGGGGCCACCCACACCTCCTGCCTTTCTGCTCTGCTCCTGGGGTGCCCCACCCCCTACCTGCTCTCTGCTCTCTGACTCTTCCCTGACCCCAGCCCCCTTGCCCTGGCTGGCCTTTCTGGACACTTGTCTCTCTCTCCTGACTGAGCCCCTTGCTACAGGAGCAGAGTGTGGGCTCGGGCCCAGCTGCTCATGCTGGGCATGTCTGTGCAGACCCTGGCAGTGTGGCCTGCTCTGCATGGCAGGGCTGGTTGGGGCTGGCAGGTGGCCCACAGGCTGCCTGCTGGCTGAGGTCTCCTGAGCCTGGCAGAGGGTGTTGAAGGTGAGCCCTTGCATCTGCGTCCCTGGCATCCAGTGCCAGGCTGGACCCTGGAACTTGCCACAGAAGCTTGCTGTGGGCTGCAAGGGTCTGTGGACAATGGAGCCCCTGGCCCCAATAGGCCCTGGGGTGGAAGGGGGCAGGCCCGGCATGGGCAGAAGGGCCCCAGCTCACCTTCTTGCTGTCACCCTCGCTGAAGTAGTACTCCCGGGAGGGCATGCCCAAGGTGGGCTGGTCTATCTGGAAACACAGAGGGTATGACCTTGGGCAAGAGCCCGGGGTCCACAGCCTGCAGCACCCCTCCCAGGACTGCGCCCAGTGGGATACTCGCACCCCTGAGGGTAGATGCTAGAGAGTGTCACCCCAGGAGCCTAAACTAGCTCTGAGTGACAGGGAGGCTGGGCAGGGCCTGGAGGGCAGGACTCGGGGAGCCAGAGAAGGGTGGAGGGCCAGGCCCTGCAGGGCCCCTCGGTGCTCAGTCCTCCCGGAGTGGCCTCACACATGTTTCCCTGGGGCCCTGGGAGTAGGCTTCCTGCCCTGGTGCCAAAGGCCTCCTTGTCCCTGAGAACCACAGAAATCCTGCTCCATGACGTCCGTCCCCAGAGGCTCAGATGTGGGCCAGGAAAGGGCCCAGGGAGCCCAGGCCCTGAGCACACAGCCCCACTGCCCGGGCCTGTGTCCCCCCGTCCTCGGAGGCCCTGCCTGGCCGGCCCGGGGGCACGTACGTAGATGATGTGGCGGCTGGAGTTCTGGTCGTCATTCCAGATGAAGAGGTCGATGAGGACGCGCCTGTTGAACTGAGCGTTCATCAGGGCCAGCTGCTGCTCCAGCTTCCACTGGGGGCCTGGGGAGTCACGTCCACTCTGGAGACCGTCAGGGCCTGGGGTCTCAGCCCAGCCCTCGCCAGGCAACGCGTCTGCCTCCTAAGCCCAGAGCTCCAGGTGGAGGGGACCCTTGCCCGGGTGGGGGTGACGAGCTTACTGTGGGCCCGGAGGGCTGGAGCGCAAGGGAGGGGTCACTCCTCCCCACACAGGCCACAGGGACAACTGGGCCGCTAACTGCTCTGTGGTCACTCCGGACCCTGAGTTGGAGGGGTGCCGGAGCACGCTCAGAACTGGGAGTCTAGGGGTCCGGGAGGGGTGCCCTCTGCAGAGCTTCGGGGTCAGCTCTAGGAAGCCCCAGTCACAGATGGCACTCGCTCTCTGGCTAGGACCCTGAGCCTGCTCCCAGGGCCCTGAGGTTGGGCTGGCAGAGATGGGCCTCTTGGGACTTCCTGAGAGCTGGCAGCCAGACAGACGGGTGGCCTCCCCTGGAGGGCCTGGTCGCAAGGTGTCCCAGGGGCTATGTCCACTTGTCTGTTCTCCAGGCCTGGCCTCACCTTTGGTCTCATTCCATTTGTCCATGATCACTGGCCACCCTCCCACGGTCTCTAGGACGTCCAACAGGGGCCGAGAGTCTCGTTTCTCTATCACGCCTAAGAAGGGGAAGAGGGGGGGCTCACATGCCTGACACGGGCCCAAGGGGACAGGTCACACCCAGCCCACGCCCCCTTCACAGGATCAGCATCTTAGCGCAGCGTGGAGGGAGCTGGGGCTGGCGAGCACACGGCCCCGGGACAGGGCAGGGACCTGGGAGCTGGCAGCAGGTGAGTGAGCCTACGAAAGCAATGACCAGCCTGACCAGCACTGCCACGGTGGTCCCCAGGACTGGCAGCCCTGGGTGTTCCAGCGGGGGTGGGGCTGTGCTGGGGGCTTGACTAGAGATGATGGCTGGAACCCAAGACAGGCGCCTCCAGTCAGAGCGGGTCTGCGGAGGCTCAGGAGAGCAGCCGCCCGGAAGTAAGTGCAGGCCGTGCAGAAAAGGCAGAGACCGAGGACGGCCACGGCACCCACGCACACCCACACATGGGCACCTGCACAGAGCACACACCTGCTAGACACGCACACAATGCACATGTGTGTACACATCACAGAAACACGTGTGTATAACACAGAGACACTTGCGATGGTTGTGTACTACACACACACACACACACACACACACACACACGCAACACCCACACATGCATGCTTCTCCTGGGCTCCCAGCAGGACCCCTGCTGCCTGGACAGAGAGTGGCCTGGGTGTGAGCGAGATCACAGGGCCGCTGACAACAGGTCTGCTTATGGACCCACAGGCCAGGTGGAGGGCACAGCACACAGACCTATGGCCTGAGCCCTGAGCAGTGTCCACTCCCACGCCTGGGCCCTGGCAGGAGCAGCCCACCTGCAGGTCTCACCAGGGCCCTTCCCTGGGGGTGGCTGAGTCCCTGTACTGGGCCCAGGGGATGCTGAGGCTCCCTGCAGAGAGCTCTCAGCTGGACCCCCTTCCTGCAGACACCCAGAGCCCCCCCGGGAGGCGGGGACGTGCAGACAGAGTGTTGCCCACTCACTCTTGTTCATGCAGGAGCGGTACAGCATCTTGGCCTTCTCCACTGCTGGCCGGTCCTTGTCAGTGGACTTCTCCAGCACACCTGAGGGCAGAGGAGAATGTGGACAGAGGCCTGAGGTGACTGCTGGGGGCCAGGTCAGCAGGCCTGTGCCCTGGGAGCTCCTGATAAAGGGGAGACCCAGGAGGCCCCGGGGGCTGCACTGAGAGACCCAGCCAGCCCCCTGTCCTGGCTCAGTGCTGTCCACACGCTGCTCCCGAGGTGGTGGCTGCTCCACCTTTGAGGATGACCTCCAGCTCATCGCGCAGGATGTCGAAGACGCTGTACCGCGAGCTGGTCTCGGGGATCACGTGTCGCCGCAGCCAGCCTCCGCAGGCGTACTGGTAGAAGTCGTCACAGGGCTCCTTGGTTGGGTCCATGTTCTGCAGGATCCTAGCAGCTGCTTGTCCCAGGGTGGGGTGCAGATGGCCTGACTTGACTCTCTGCTCAGGGAGTCTCCCTCCCCAACCAGCTGCAGCCATGGGCCCCTGGGAGGGTCAGTCACCCTCTCTGAGCCACGTAAGGTTGGAATCAAAGGTGGGTTCCAGTCTGGGGCTGCTGCTCAACGACTACATGACCTTGAAGCCTCGTGGCTTCCTGAGTCTCACTTCTGGGGACACAGCAGTCTGACCCGAGAGGCCCTGGGTGGAGATGAACCTGGCTCCAGGCTGCTGGCCCTGCCCTTGAGCTGACGCCAGCTCCTGGCTCCTGGCAGGACCTGAGCCTCTCAGCCATCAGGTGTGCTTAGCCCCCCTCTGGGGTTTGTTTCCTGCTGGGGGTGGCTGGGTCCCTGTGTGGGGCCCAGGGGATGCTGAGGCTCCCTGCCGAGAGCTCTCAGCTGGACCCCCTTCCTGCAGACACCCAGAGCCCCCCCTTGAATCCTGCTCCCTTGGAGGCTGGGGACGTGCAGACAGACCACCTGGCGCTGCAGGACCGACTCTGGCAGAAGCGCCTGCTGGAGTCTCTCCTGTCCCTTCCCCACCCCACCTGTGCAAATGGCGGCCTCTGACCCCAACAGGAGGCAAGCGTGTGCAGAGCAGAGCCCTGGTCCTCAGAGCCACCAGGCTGCAGCTGCAGGGGCACGAAGGAGGTGCACGGAGCCCCAGCAAGCCCGGCCCCCCACTCCAGGAGGGCCCTGGGTGGGCTGCGCCTCACCTGCCATCACGCAGCCCGAGGTGGTGCAGACCTCCGAAGGCGAGGACTCTTTGATGGCTGCCAGCAAGGGGTGGTGTGAGTGCCCGGGAGTACGGGTGGTCAGGCCGGGTGGGGCCCGTCCTCACCATGTCTCCACCCCAGAGCCGGTCCAGCCTCAGCCTCAGGGCATTTCTGCAGCACAGCCCAGGGCTTCCCCAAGGGCAGCTGGGATGACCCGTGAGTGACCCAGGGCCCCTTTTACATCCCCTGCCCCCACTGGCCCTGCAGTGGCCAGGCCCCTGAGGCTGACGCTGGCCATGCCTTCCTGCCTCCATTGTCGGGGACCTGCTCCTCCAGGTGCCCCCTGTGCTGTCCCCACCCTGCCCTTGTCCCAGCTGGACGCCTCATAGGCAGTGCCCAGTGGCTCCCCAGCACCCAGCTGTGACCCAGCAGGTGCTCAAGGTTGGCGTCCCTGGACTGTCCTCTCTTCCCCCACACCCCTCCTGCCCCCACGCGGCCCTCCAGGGAGACCCCACCCCGTGGCAGGCGCGGTTGCCGAGCCCACCTCCTTGGGGCTGTCTGGCAGGGAAGGCAAAGGCTACCTCGGGGTTTTCGTTTTACGGTGGTCGTCTCTTCCTGGGAGAAGTACGGCCGGCTAGTAAAGGGGGGCAGCTGCTTCCCTGGGGAGAGACATGCGCTCAGCTGGCCTCCAGCCTCGGCCTCCAAAGGACAGCACCAGTGTCCCTGCAGGGCCGGTTCTGCAGCCCCCCCCCCACAGTGAAGGATGGTCACCAGGGAACCGGGTGGCCAGCACAGGACAGAACTGTCTTCCTCTGTCTGCTTCCTGCTGGGCCTTAGCAGGAGGCAGACCCCTGGCTTGCTAGCCCCACCCTGGCCTGTTCCACCCAACAGGCTCCATCTATTGGGCAGCTCCTGGAGTCCCACCAGGGAGGCACCCTAGACCCTTCCTAGGGAGGTGACCCCTACCCTGGAAGCCTCCTCTCTGGCCCCTGCACCCTCTTGCACCCCCTCTGCTGAAGGTTCAAGGCCACCCTCCCCTCCTCTCCAGTACATGCAGGGGTCAGCACGGGGTCTTCTGAGAGGACTGTCAATTGTCTGGAGGGGAGTGTGGGGGACAGAAGGTGGAACCCCAGGTTTGGGGAGAGGGTGAGTCAGGCCTGGCCTCTCAGATCTGGCTTGTGGTTCCGTTTCCCCACCCAAGAGGCAGCAGACCTGGGGGGGGGGGGAACAGGGACTGCTCTGCTCAGCCTGAGCACAGAGATGGCACACAAGGTGCTGGGGCTGGGAACTCGTCCGGTGCTCCTGGTCCCACCATTCAGGGGCCAGTGATCCAACTCGGAGGGCTGCACTAGGGTGTCCCTCTGGTGGCCACAGGAGAAGGCTCTGCAAGCCCCAGCAGCAGAGGAAGTGACCATTCAAATGCAAACCCGAGCTTGGAGGGAAGAGGCCAGAAAAGGAGCTGTGGCCGCTTCACAGGTGCTTGCTGATCTCAGGAACCCGAGCCTGGGGGAGACTCTGGACCTCAGGAGGCCACACCCCCTGTGAAAGAGTGGACTGAAGGACATGTGACCTCCAGGGTTAGGGTGTGGCTGTGGTGTCGCCCCAGGCTCACGGGTGAGACATGCCAGAAAGGTCTGGAGGAGAGATGACAGGGCGACACCTTAACCCAGCCAGCGACTGACTCCCTGGTGGGACTGACTGAGGGTACTGGAGGCCAGAGGGGTGTGACTGGAGGCCAGAGGGGTGTGGCTGGAGGGGATGGGATTGGGACTGGGGCCGTGGGGTCTATATTTGTGTCTGGAGCTGGAGCCTGTCCCTGCTTCCTGATCACCTGGTGAGCTGCTTCCCTCCACCACACTCTCCCACCGTGATGCTCAGCCTCACCCCCAGCCCCAAGGAATGGAGCCAAATAAACCTGTCCCCCTCTATAATCGTTCTGGTCAGATCCCCTAGTCACAGCAGCAACGAGGTGACAAGGAGGAGAAGGGGCTTTGCAGACTGTGACTCCCACCCCACCAAGGTGAACAAGTCCTGCTACCACGCGAGAGTTTTAGAAACCCACCAGGCAGCAGTGGGGGCTGAGGGAACCAGATTCTAGAAAGTGCGAGCCCTTCCCAGGCCAGGAGAGACTCTGGCTGCCCCCGGCCCCAGGCTGCTCACAGCCGTGTCTCTGGGTGTGGGGTGGGGGTCCTAGGAGACCCCGCCCACAGCAGTGCCTTCATATAGGCCGTCACAGGGTTCACGGGGGGCCTGCAGCCGGCAGAGAAGTCCCCCATGTGAGGAGGTGGCAAATGTGGCCCATGATCAAGCAGAAAACTCAAAATGGTGAAAAGAAGCGGACTCCTGCGTGACAGCTGTCGCACAGCAAGCCTTTGTCAGGCTGCATCGCCTAAGCGACAGGGTCATGTAAGAGAGGCGGAGCCCGGATGGACATGGGCGGGTGGCAGAAAGAGTGCGTGGAGGCGGGGCCTCGGTTTCCCTCCCAGAGTGGAGAACTGGTCACCGCTGTGACAGGCTCAGAACCCACAGGAGCATGTGGAGGTCTGTGTGGGTCGTGCGAACCAAGCACCAAGGGAAAGAGTCACACGGGAGAGAGGGAAACAGAAACCTGGAGGGGACGTCACAGGTGCGGAGTGGGCAGGGACGTCCTCCATCACCGGTGCTGCCCGGCCTCCTGCTGCAGGCCCTGCTGGTTCAGTAAGGCAGGGAAACGAAACAGGTGGAAGCCAGAAAGCTCTGTTTTCACATGCCGTGATCCTCTAGGGAGAAAGTCCCAAAGAACTGCCAAAAGGCTCCCACAACCAGAAACTAGCCCGCTCGGGGAGCCAAGATTGACACCCAGGGCCCATGGCTTGCCTCTGCCCCCGAAGAGCAATTGGCATTCCAAGTTGGGGCGTGATGCCATTTATAATGGCACTGAGATTGGTAAAGTCAGGTCGGAGTCTAACAAAATGTGCATGGGACCTTTATGTGGGGCTATCAAACACGGCTTAAAAAGTCACACATCTGAATGAACAGGAGGGAGCCTGTGCCCGTGGGTGGAGGATTAGTACCACTAAGAATTCATTCTCCCCAGCTTGGCCTGTGGGTCTAGCTCACTCCCATCCAAGGCTCAGCCAGCCATTTGTCACACGTACAGACTCTGCTCAGGCTGGCGTGGAGGGGCAAGGGACTAGCCTGGGGACACAATGGTGAAGAAGAGCCAAGTGGGAAGGAGCACGGCACTTGACCCCACAACTCACCATGACCTGCGTGCTACCAGCCAGCAGCACACGGGCCAAAGAAGAGACACATGGCAAGAAACAGGTCAGCGGGGCAGAACAGAGAGCCCACAGATAGACCCACAGGACACGGGAAAGGGGCAGAGCCATGCCCCCGAGAGAGGGCCCGCGGGACCAAGGCCACCGGCTGAAGAACTAGCTCAGGACAGACCACAAGACCAGTTCAACACAGAGCTATCCAATGTCTGGAGAAAACACTGAAGAAGAGGTGTGGGGCTTCGGGCTTGGTGAAGACTTCAAAGATGTGACATAAACAGCATGATCCAAAAAAGTCAAAATGTAATCCGATGTTACTAAGTTTAAAACCTCTGTTCTGTAAAAGATCTGTTAAGAGAATAAAAAGGTAAGACGCAGTCAGAAAAAAAACATGCATCAGACAAAACGCTTTTATCCAAAATGGACAAAGAACGCTTCAAACTTGAGCATAAGAAAACAACACCGACTGAAAACCGGAAGAAAGATCTGACAAGACCCTCACCACAGGAGGTGCCCGGCGGGTGGAAAGGAACATGGCAAGATGCCGCCCTTAATTTTCCATCAGGGAGCTGCGGACTCCAACCACAAGGAGGTCCCAGGCGCCTGTTGGAATGGCTAAGTTAAAAGCAGGCCTGGCGATGCCGACCGCTGGCAGGGCTGCAGGGCCGCGGGACTCGTGCCGGGGGCGGGTGGGAGCCAGGCCCACTCATCTTGGAAGACAGACAAACTCAATTCAGTCGGAGAAGATGATCCAGCTACCACACTCTTAGGTGTTTACCCCACGGATTCAAAAACATGTCGCCACCAAGAATCCTGCTCGTGAAATTTATAATTGACATGAGCCAGAAGCCACCTAGACGACCTTCAGTAGGTGAATAAACAAATCATCACCTGCATACAATGGGTGATTACTCAGCAGTGACAATGAATAAGCTATTAAGTCACAGGAAGCACATGCATGTTATGTGACTAAGTGAAAGAAGGCCATCAGCCAAAGGGACCCACAGCGTCCATCCATCTAGACCGAGTTCATGACGTCAGAGAGGGGAATGAAGGCCGGGTTGTCATCAGGGGGCAAGGGAAGAGGCCGTCAGTGCTTAAGAGGAAAAGAGCCAACTCGGCCTGGACCCCCAGGCCCGGTGGAGAGTGAGACAGACACACTTCGGACAAAACCCGAGGGAGTCTGTGTCTGCTCCCCGAGACAGGTGCGCCCTGCCTCCCGCTGAAAGGCACGCGCGCAGCAGCGCCCCGCACGGCGGGCAGGAGCGGCCGGCTCCATGCAGGTAAGGCCAGCGGTGAGGGGTTCCGGGAGCCAGGCCAGCGCTGGCCAGTGTGCCCCAGTCGGGTCAGGTGACCAGAGCTGGAGCCGAAGGGGGAAGTCCCCGCATGGCTGCCAGGGTCCCGTGGAGGGAAGGGCTGGGGGTTCCAGGCACTGCAGCTCTCGAGTGGCCTGAGGACGCACTGCCCTCCCGAGGCCACCCTTCCCGAGTGGAGTTAGGAGAGGCACGTTTTCCCGCGTCACCTGTAAGGAAGAGCTTCTCACTGGTTATCATGGAGCCACTTCTCACTTGGGAAAAATGGACGGAGCTGGGGAGATACACCAGGCTCACGTCCCCGGTGGGTGGCTGAGCTTGGACGGCCAGGCCCCGACCTGTCATTCAAAATCTCTGTCCTTCCAAGTAGGAGGACAATCAAAGAAGTGCGACCCCTGGATGTGAAGGTTGCAGAGACGTCAGCTTTCCTCTGCTGCTGAAGTGCGGCCACCAGGAAGGACGGTGAGCAAGCCCCACAGCCAGGGAGGCCCCCCAGGGACGACAGCCTTCCCTAATGTCCAGGGACATATCTTCTCTTTGTCCTTCTACATTGGCTTAAATGCCAGTCATCTCACAGACACAGTAGTTGAAAAACCAGTTGTTTTTTAAATATTGTGCTATTCCCTCTTATAATCCAAGGTCCTTGAATTAAGACCTTTAGTCTCCCCTCTCCCCGTCGGTCTCTTTCCCTCCCTGGTCTACACAAGAGCTTGATGGAGACTCCCCTGAGAAGGTCCAACCACGCTGGTGGCCACGCAGGCCTGGGGAGCCAGCGCCTGGGGACACGCGGCTGAGACTCAGCAAGCAGCAGTCCCAGGCTGGCAGCGTCCCAAGGTCCCCATGGAGACAACGTGCCCCCAGAGGGAAACTGCCTCAGTTCCCAGGAGACAGAGTCCCGGAGACAAAGCCAGTTTGGATGTGATTCATGTTTATGGAAAGAAAATCTCCCCAGTGAGAACAGACACAGCAGAAGTAGAGCCCGATGTTTGCGGTTTGAACTCTTTGATCCAGAGAAGGGCACCCCCAACCCTCACCTCTGCACCTGTGCCTCGGCCACAGACTGCCATGGCCCCCACTGATGGGCAGGGGATACTGGTCCCCCGACCGTGGGTGACCGCGGGGCTCCCTCCAGTCAATGGATCGGGTGGGATGGCAGTGCTCCAGCTCTGGGCCCCCAGGGTCTGGTGAGCTTTCCTGTCCTGGTGAATTTCTGTCACTTCCAGGGGAGGAACATGCCCAGGTCCTTGGGGTGGATGAAATTCCCAAGGAACAGAGCTACCCCAATTGAACCTGACCCGACCGGCTGGCCCTCACCAAAAGGTGGGTGAATCCTGTTACATCATTGCTCTCTGCCAGTGAGTATGGGGTGGGTTTTTTTTAAAGCTTCAATAGCCAGAGGATGTGGAAAACAAGTATGTTTGAAACAGAGGAAATAAAAAGATCAAGAATAAAGACAAGGCGGGGTGCAGTGGCACATGCCTGTAATCCCAGCGGCTCGGGAGGCCGAGGCAGGAGGATTGCAGATTCAAAGCCAGCCTCAGCAACGGTGAGGCGCTAAGCAACTCAGTGGGACCCTTTTTCTAAATAAAATTCAGAATAGGGCTGGGGATGTGGCTCAGGGATCGAGGGTCCCCAAGTTCAATCCCCAGTACCCTCCTGCTCCCCCCCCCCAAATAAAGACAAGAAATATTTAAAAAATAAAATTTGGAAAATAATCAGTTGAAAATTCTGGACCTAAGACCTTGTAGTTGTCGAGGTTTATAAACAGCCACAAACCCAAACCGGATGAGTTGAGCTGAAGAGAGACTTAGTGGGTCGGCATGAGGTTCTAAAGAGTCTACCTGGAACGAGGGACAAAGTCAAAAAGAGATGGGAAAAATGACCGAGTGGAGAGCTGCAGGGACAGTGAGCCCAATGAGCTCGTGTGGAGCCTGACCTTAGGAGGAGAGGACAGAGGATGTGAGAGGTGATGTCCAAACAGATGGTGGTGAAGGTCTCCAAAACAAGGCTTCACTACAGGGATCACAACAAACCCAAAGTGGAACAAACACCAAGGACTCTGTGGCCAGATCTCTCCCCGTCAGCACGCAGACCAGCCAGGGCCGAGGGAAAGCGGCTCTGCCTACAGGCGAGGCACCGTCCGAGCTGCGGCACTTTTCTGAAAGCAGTTGTGGCCGTCAGAAGGCAGCAAACCACCCGAGACCCTGAGAGAGAGGGTTGGGCCCTGGTTTGATGACCAGCTAAACCATGCCCGAAAGATGAATGCTAGGCTAATTCCCAGTCACCAGAAGTCCAGACCACTGGAGATTTATTATTTTAGAGCAGGGCTTCCCCGCGTGTCGGGTCTCAGAAGGCCCCGGGGTGCTGGAGGCACTGATTTGGAGGACTCACTTTAGAAGCCTCCTGGGCTCTCCAGGTTGAGGCCTGGGATGAACGCACGCTTCCTTGTATCTGCCCAGGGACCTGTGCTGAAGCCGTGAGCCCCGGGACTATATTTGGAGGTTGGGCCTTTGATGGGAGATAAAGGTCAAGGGTGGGGCCCTAATTGGGTAGGAAGGGTATCCCTACAGAAAAGTGAGGGACACCAGAGCTCGCTGGGCCCCCAGAGGAGAATGCAGTGAGAGGAAGCCATCTGTGAGCCACAGACAGAACCCTCACCGAGACCCAGCTGGCTGGCACCTGGGTCTTGGACTTCCAGTGTTCAGAACTGTGAGAAGCAGCGGTTCTGGTCCTGAAGCCACCCAGCCCTCGGCACTCCCTGAGGCCCCGCAGACTGAGATAGGCTCAGACTGATAGGCAACTGCTCAACAGTTTCCCTGGGCATTCCAGTTATCAGGCTCGCTCGGTGAACTCTGTCCCAAACCAAGGCTTCCCAAGCTCCAGCGTGCAGATGAGTCACCTGGGCATGGTGTCAACACAGGCACGTCTGCTGCGGGTTCCTGGCTTGTCCTTAACAGCAGCAGCAGGGGCACAGGGCCGGGGTGTGCATAGAAGAGTTAGTTAATGCTCACGTTGTTTGGAAGAAACAGTGGAGATATTAACTTGCTTAGTATTTTACTAAGTTTAATATACACCTAAAATTTCAGCCAGAGTAGTTCTACCTTCTTCCTAGGAACGTCAAAAGCCATGACAAAAATATCATTTCCTTCCCAACCATAAGAAAAGCCAGATGGTCCACAAAAACCACCACTTTCCTGGATCCCATTCAGGAAAGACCCACGGTCCCAGGATACCTGGGACACAGAATCTTGGAGTTTTGGATAAGTTGGGTCGTGGGTAGCTTCGCGTCTGGCAGGGTCTGGAAGTAAGAGAGGTTCCACAGAAGGAGTCAGGGCGAAGTCAGCTGCCCCTTTATCCAGAAGCATGGCCGAGCCCATCAGTTCAGAACAGCGGAGAGCCCCTGACATCTGTGAGTGTCCATGAACCCACAAGTTCCTCCTGAGGCTCTTGCCAGGTGCATGAGAAAGATGGCTCGGGTCTTGGAAGACTGGAGGGAGCCTCCCTCGGGGCACTGAGACGCAGGGCCCACTCTGGCAGTGATACAGGCACAAAACCACTTCCACTTGCCAGGACCCTTTCTTTGGGAGTAAGAGATCTAAACCACTGGGGGGCAGGTGAGCCCTGCCATCCCCAGAGGCAAAATCCCACAGCTCTCCACGAAGGTGGCGACACACACCTTTAGCCCACGGAGAAGGACGGAGACCCTCTGGGCCCAGGAGCCTAGAGTGACCTCCAGCAGAGGTCTGCTGCCACTAGTGGGCAGGGTGCTCAGGCATGGGGCCGAGTCTAGCTGATGTGGGCACGGGGCAGGGCACGCAGGCCTGCCTAGGGCTGAGACTCAGCCGGCACCAGAATGCCCCTGCCTGCCCCAAGAGCCTACTGCTGGTCAGCACAGCCGTCCGCCACGAGTGGAGGGCCAGCCCATTTTTTGTGGCTACAACAAATTACCATGGGCCGGGTCCTTTGAAATCTGTTTATTTAGCCCACAGTTTTAGAAGGTGAAAGTCCAAAGGCAGCAGCCCATCAGATTGGCCCTGGGAGGACTCCTGGCAGATGGCCCGTGGTGCAAGTATTTCTAGAGGGAAAGACAGAGCGGGGAAGGACCTGTCCTGCTCTCTTATGAGAAAAGAAAAGGGGAGGAAAGGAAGAGGGTGAGCGAGAAGGGGCCAAAGAAATACCTGAAAAGGTGACGTGTATTTTCCAAAATGAGTGAAAGACAGAGAACTGTGAACCACAATACTGCAGAGAACCCCACAGAACAGGTGCCAAGATCTTCACACTCAGCCCAGAGCCCACAGAGACACCCCACAGCCTCGCTGCTGGGGACCCGGGAGAAGCTCATCCAGGCTCCAGGAAAGGGAGCCACTTAGAGACCAGGGGGTGAAGGTGGAGCACACAGACTCCTCAGGAGACGGTGCGAGGCGGCGGCGATGGAGTGACCCTCATGGAAAAGACCCGAGAGCCCCGCCACGAGTCTGTGCCCAGAGCGAGGGTCTCTCAGAACGGGTGCGAATGAAGACCCTCCAGACAACAAAGTGGGGAGGTAACGTGCGGCTCGCCTGCAGTCTAGGAGCCACAGGACGGAACGTGGGGGATGGCTAGAAAGCAAGAAGGACTGGTGTGTCGCCCGGATGTGGGACTCGTGGGGTTCTGGAAGAGAACTGGCACCTTGTGTTGTAGATGCAAATGATGCCACCTGGGGCAGTGCCCAGCAGACACGGCGACGTGGGCAAGACTCACCCTCTGAAGACCTGGAGACTCCCTGTGAGAGGTGAGGGACCCCGGGAGGCAGCCCGAGGCCGCCCATTAAAATTTGCCCAGGGTCTCGGCAACAAAGGAGAAAGTGCTGTTCAGGTCAGAAACTGTCAGGAACTCCCCCACCCCCACCCCTTTTTATTCAAGCTTGTGACCTTTTGCAGATAAGAGAGACAGCGAATGATAACTACTTGTGCAAAACTAAAAGCCGCTTGCTGTTTTAAAAAATGTTTTTGGAGCAGAGATCAGAAAGGTTAGGAGAAGAATTTTAAAATTTAAAAATGCCACCTTGAGTTGAGTTACATCCCGAGTGACTAGCATGTTACCGTCGATTTAGGCTCTGGCTGCGTGTGGCAGCGTCCCACAGCTGAAATCTGCTTTAAAAAGCACATGGTTTTGTTATTTGAGATGGGTCAGGACAGGCCTTGAAATAAGAATAATTTGGCAGAAAAAAAGGATGACTCTTCAAACAAGTTAGTAATGATGAGGAAACAAAGTAGGAATGAATACAGGAACTGCAATCCGTTATCCTCTATGGTTCAGCTCTGAAAACACACCATAAAAAGTGGTGAATGAGCTGGGCGCTGTGGTGCACGCCTGTAATCCCAGAGCTCGGGAGGCCAAGACAGGAGGATCGCAAGTCCAAAGCCAGCCTCAGCAACTTAGCAAGGTCCTAAGCAACTCAGTGAGACGCTGTCTCTAAATGAAATACAAAATAAGGCTGGTGATGTGGCTCAGTGGTTGGGTGCCCCTGAGTTCTATCCCTGGCACCCCCCACCCCCCAAAAAAGTGGTAAATGCTGAGTGTGGGTTTAATGGGAAGCCATAGTTATGCCTGTGTTGGGAAGTGGAGATCTGGGTGCCTTCCAACAAGATGTCAGGAGCAATATTGATGGGCCAATGGCAGAATCTGACATTTGAGGATTGCACCTGACCTCCAACCGCACGACGGACAGTTTTCTAATTGTCACTGGTGTATGAAGTCATAAACCCTCCAGCGAGGCTCCCATGCCAGTGCTCCTAACGTGCGTTCACAGTAGGAAACCGAGGCACAGAGTTATGGAAACCACCCGAGCACATGCATCTGGATTTGGAGAGTGGGGTGGCCAGCGGGGCTGTCCACTTGAAGTCTGGGTGTTAGCCACAGCCACATGGTGCCCACTCACGGTCTACACCATGTAGCAAAGGGCCGAGGGTGGACAGTGAGCTCCAGATGCATGAGGAGGCGCCCTGGTCCAGGGGCTGACGCTGTTTCTGTACAGGCCAGAGATTCTGTGGCCATGCATGGTCACCACCTCTCTACTCACATTGCCGGCCAGCAGAGAGCAGCCACAGGCCATGCTGTGTGAGTGGGTGCTGTTGTGTCCAACAGACCTGTATCTACAAAAGCAGGCCGGGGGCCGTGGCACTAGGGGAAGAGCAGGACTGCTTCTGTGGAGCAGAATCCAGGATGGTCAGGGGTTGGGGCACAGGACTGTCATGTGACTTTGTTATAAAAAGGTTTATTTGTGACCTTCAATAGCCAATAATTAAATGAACGAATCGAAGATAACCATCCAAAGGACAGAAATATAAAAGTTCCGAGTTGAGGGAACATGGAGTGAATGGTGATAGAGCAATCCAGAAGAAGGTGGGAGAAGAGCAAAGCCAGGCAGGAGAACACCCCCGAGAGGGGGCGCTGTGGTGCTGACTGGGAACCGCAGACAGGGGGCGCTGTGGTGCTGAGTGTGAACGCAGACACCGAGAAGACAAAGACCAAACCCACCACCCACCGCTGCGCCAGGGGCACCTGGGAGGCAAAGCCCATGAAGTTTCAAGGGAAAAGAATGGAAAGGATAGACCAAGCGATTCCACTGAGCAATTCCACTGAGCACTGCGTGTTCACAAGGCAGGAGGACGGAGACTCAGGGTATTCGTGGAAGATAGAGGATTCTCTGTGTATATCTAGAAGTGAAACCGGCCTCATACTTATAAAGCCAAGCTTTCGTTTTATCTAAGTATGTGCCCATGTGATAGTACAGCCCTAAACATCTAAGATGGATAAACGGATACAAGAAACTGACACCACTGTTTGCGTACACACGCGTGCGCGCGCACACACACGCACACCCCTCGATAACTGAAGATCAAGAGAATGAAGAAGACAAGGCCTGCAGGAGTTGCGGACCTCGCGGCCACGGAGGAGCACTTCCGGCAGCATCAGGGCTGCGTGTCCCACCAGGTCACCTGCACTGTGGGGACGGAGCCAGAGTCAGCCCTCCGGCCAGCCCCAGCAAGCACCAGAGAACCTCACCAAGAACAGCTCGAACCGGGGCTTCTGGCAACAGCACAAGTAAGCCAGAAACCGGCAATAATTTAAATCTAGAAATTAAAGAAGTAAATCTAAATCACTCACACATCAAGAGAGAACATGGAAATGAGAAAGCACACTTGGAAACGAACAATGAGCAGGCTGCATGTAGAAGCTCCTGCCCCCTCATCTCGGGGACTGAGGCCAAGGTTAGCCTGGGTCATTCCTGGGGGGTCACAGCCGAGGAGCCCCAGGCTGCAGGCCCCGGAGGGCCAGGGAGAGCCCAATTGTCCAAGAGCTCAGTATGCAGGAGGGGAGGGAGAGGTAGGCAAGAAATGGGGCAGAGGTGTGAAGGCAGGAGGAGGCAGAGACCTCACCCAGGACCCACACACTGCAAGGGGGAGTGAGGGCCTCTTCTCTTGCAGGGTGGGCTCCCGCAGAGGCAGGAGCGGGGCCCCTTGCACGCTGAAGCTGGGTTCCCTGTTCCCTGTAAGCCTCAAAGCCAGGTGTTTTGAGAGCCCTGAACAAAGGTGAGCTTCCTGGACCCTCCAGGTGAGCTTCCTGCCCCTGGAGCTGGAAGGGCCCCTCTGACCCTGCAGGAGGCCCTGGGGGGCCAGAGACCACAGTGACTGCTGGGCAGCTGCCCCACTCCACAAGGCTCCTGCAGGCAGCCTGGCCTGTGGATGCCCACCCTGTCCTCGGGCAGCACCCACTTCTGTTCTGCAGGAACAGCTGCCAACAATGGATGGGTGGCTCCTGAGGGACATTGAGTGACATGGCCACAATGCTCTGTTCCTAGAACCAGGCCAGGCAAGCCCTTCACCTGCATGTCCGTGTCCTGTGCCCGCCCACAGCAGGACAGCAGTCAGCGCTGGTGTGTGAGCTCCACCGGCCATGTGCGCAGGAACCCGAGGCTCAGGGAGGATGGGGGCTGGCCAGGGGCCGGGTGGCAGCTCACGTTGACCAGGGCTGCCCGGTGCCTGGGCGTTCACCCCACTCCACCTGAAGAGGAGCATTCTGGTTCCTCCACGTGGGTCTTTGTGGGGGAGAGCAAAGGAGAAGGGGCACCAGGGCAGCCCAGGGTCCCTGAGGGCAGTCCTGGCCACACCTCCATCTCCGTGGGTACCCAGAATGGCCCCTCCCACCGTCTTGCAATTAGCAGACTCTGTCTCAGAAGCCACTGGGCCCCAGGGACTACAGCTGGGGCCTCTGGCAGGGCAGGGGTGGATGCTGGCACCTTCACCTGAACTGCATGGCACTGAGGAAGGCGGCCAGGTGAGCAGAGCCTCGCAGGGGTGGGACCCAGCTCAGGAGCCCGGGCTCCTCCTGCTGGGCTGGCCGGGAACTGCAGCTGTGCTCTGAGGGCTGCTCGGCCAAGGCCTGGGAGGGGGTCTGCGGGATGGGGCAGGGGCCTGCCTTTGGCATCCAGAAGTCCTGCAGAGGCAGAGGGGGCGGAGGCAGAGCCCGCAGAGCCTGGAGGAGCAGCTGTGACGCAGAGCTTTCTGAAAGGGGCTACTGGCTCCCCACAGGGCAGCATCCCCCTGGGACCCTCTCTGTTGCCGGCGGTAGGACTCTGAGGGCCTCTGGGACCTGGGCCGCCCCTCAGGCCCCACTGGGGGCAAGCAGGCCTGTGGGGCGGGGTGGGTGGTGGGGTGCAGCGTCCTCACTCACCTCTGCTGTAGAGGATGCCCAGGACCACCAGGGCTGCTGTCACCAGCAGCAGCAGCGCCCACTCTAGGAAGCCTCTGCGCTTCTGCGCGGGTGGGCTGGCTCTCTCCATCCCCACTGGGCTTTCCGACTTCCCCATCAGCAAAGTTCTGGACGGGAGAGCGCACAGCTGAGCACCCCCGGCCAAGGGCAGGTAGAGGTGGCCAAGGGCAGCTCCAAAGCCCTGTCCTCTGCTGGCTGGGGGAGGGTCAGTTCCTGTTTCTGGGTCTCTGGGCTCTTGCACTAGCCAAAGACTGCAGCCTCGGAGTGCCCAGGGTAGGGGGCACCTGTGGTAGGGAAGGTCCCACCAGCTGGCCATGGTGGCAGCTTCCTCTCAAGGTCAGCTTCTCTCTGGGCCCCTCTGGCGGGCAGGGGCTGGACCCTTGCTGTTCACAGCTTGGGATCTGCACTCCAGACTGGGGGCTCAGCTCCTGCATTCTTGAGGGGCCTCTGCCACAGAGCCTGCGGGGCTGTTTGTGCTCGGGGCACCCTGGTACTCCGATCCTGGGTGCTGGGTCAGGGAGGTGGCTCTCACCACTGGGCTTTCCGTCCATGTTTCCTGTTGGAGCCCAGGAGCATGAGGAGAGGACATAAATGATCAGCACCAGTGGTGACCACACAGGCCAGGGAAGGACCAGCAGGGCCAGACAGCCTTGAAGCCCAGCCCCAGCAGCCCCCTGGCTGGGTGCCACTCTGGTCGTGTCCCCCATCTCGTCAGTACAGAGGGCACACCTTCTTGAGCCAGGCAGATAGCGGGCAGCAGTGAGGACAGACAGAACTGGGGACAGGTTGCTGCTGTGGGCAGGACAGAGGGCTGGCAAGCAGGGACAGGGACAGTACTCTGAGGGCTTCCAGGTCTGTCTGTGCTCCTGTGGGCATGTGTGTGTGTGCAGGTGTGAGTGCACGTGTGTGTTTGCATGGCTGTGCCTGGGTGTGAGTGGGGAGTGGGGGTGAGCGCATCCCTGGCTGCCCCTGCTGGGGTCCCTGGGAGCAGTGGCTGCCTTCCTGTGCTTCAGGCCACAGCCGTTAAGTAGGACCACACCCCACGTGCTGGTGCCCCAGCCTGACCCCACAGGAAGGCGGGGGCCTTCGGGACAGATGAGGAAGATGTGCCCAGTCGTGGGAGCCAGTGAGACTGACCAGGGCTTGGGTTCAGCATTCTCACTCAGGACACTCATGGGCTGTGCCCGAGTCCCCGTCCTGACTCACTGGGGGGCTCACATGTGTCCTACCTGAGCATCACCTGCTGAATGGCCCAACGGGGGGTGGCCTAGAAATGCAGGTCAGTCCCCAGGAGGGCTGCACGGCCAGCTTATCTGGCACCCCTCAGTCTCCTGGCTCTGGGTTCCACCTGAGCCTCCCCCGATCCACAGGGGTCCCAAATCCAGGGCTGCCTGGCGCCTCCCCTGGGCTGAACCGGAACCTTGGTGCTGATGTGCCCCATGCCCTCTGGAGTTCCTCTGAGGTCTCTGCTGCCTCCAAACCAGCCTGTCCTCTGCTGCGGAAGCCACACGGTGCCCTGCCCAGCCCCATCCTGGCCTCCGTCCTGCAGTCTGACCTGCTCTCACTCCCACCACACATGGCCTGCTCCAGGCCCTCCACTGCACATGGGGGGGCACGGGGCCTCTGGCAAGGCTGTCTGTCTGTGCCAGAGGGGCCGCTGCCCAGGTGGAGCCCTACAGGAAGTGCCCGCCTGTCCTGCATGAACTGGGCTGGCACAGGGAGGGGCCTTCAAGGTGCTGCCCAGGAAGCCAGCCACAGGGGCACACGCACAGCACCTCACCTTTCTACTCGGAGTGACACAGGGACACCCAGGGCTGGGGTGAGTCAGGCCAAGCAGGTGGGCTCAGGTGGAGGAAGGCAGGTCAGGTGGGGCCACGTTGGGAGGTCACACTGAGCAACTTCCTGGGGTCCTTTGTGATGCAGGGTGGCCCCTGAAGCAGTTCCGAGGTGGGGAGTTCCAGGGGGTCTGGGGTGGGGGAGGGGCCAATGCAGCCCGGGCTGCTGGGTCCCTTGCTGAGGGGCATGGCTGCCCAGGGCCTCTGGCTCCTCTGGCCCTGGCCTCCCAAGTCCCTCTCTTTCCTCGCTCCCATCTCTTGACCCTTCAGTCCACTGAGTTGTTTGGCAGGAAGGCCAGGCCCTCTGCCCTCTCCTCCTGCCTGTGCCAAAGATGCTGGCCAGGGTTTCTGTCCCCAGCGGCTGGTGAGGGCTTTGCAGCCACCTCCCCGGTGTCCTTTCCCTTCAGTCTCTAACAGGGTGGTGGGTTCTGACTGCCCGCTGGGGACTGTCAGGTTCAGATCCAACCCAGGGTCAAGGAGGCCCTCCCTGGGCCAGAGGGCTTCAAAACAGGCCTGTGGCGGTCTTTCACGGCTTCAAAGCATGGACCAGGGACCCAGCTCTGCTTGTTGATGGGGCGGGGGGGGGGGGTCTCTGAGCACAGAGGCCCCAGTGGGGACCCAGGCTTTCCCTTCTCCAGGCCCCCACTGGTGACCAGCTTCCATTTCAGAATCCCATGAGCCCTTGGCCTCTGTAAGGGCCAGGTCACATAGCCAGGGTCCTGAGCAGACAGTCCCTCAAGGCTACGCTTTACCAGAATGCCCACGCTGGGTGCAGTTGGAGCTTCCGGTTCACATTCAGATGGCCCTTGAGAGCCATGCGCTGGGAGGAGGGCCACCTCCAGCTGCAGACTGGGCTGGGTTCAGACCCCACCCCCACCTCCCTGACGCTCGGGAGGGGCTCCAACTCAGCTCCCTGGCTGTCTCTGAAGCCCCCTGCCCCAGGCAGAAACCAGCCCAGAGTCAGGAGCTGCAGTCAGCCTTGCGGCCACCTGGTCTGCTGGCCTAGATGGGAACAGGTCACGGTCAGCCTAGTGGGGGACTGGGAAGGGCCAGGATCTATCCAGGCTGGCTGGACCCCCTCCCAGATGCAACCACCTTGGGGTACCAGCGTCCTGTGGAGACGGTCCCCACACCCTGACAATAGCAGGCCCTTTTGGAAGGCCATGGAGCCTCTCGTCCCCAAGCTGAAGAACCTCAGAGGACGAGAAAGGCTGCGTCCCCCCTCTCAGCACGGCCTCCCGGGCCCCCAGGGCGGGCTCTGCACACTCCCTTCCTCACGCCCAGGCTGGTCACCACAGTCTACTCAGGGCAGCCCTTGCCCCTTGCCGGAGGCCACCTGGAGACCTGGGGCTCAAAGGCCCAATCATCTCTGGGGGTGCCCTGGTTCCTGGTTCTCCCCAGACTGGAGGTGCTCACGAGGCCCCGTCCTATCTGGGCACCTGGTAGCCAGGAGAAGCTGGCTACCACAAGCCAAGGGGCTGCAGATCAGCCCCAGCGGGGAGCCTCCATTTGAACCCGGATGCCAGGAGGTCCTGCCAGAGCACGCCACCCCCAGCCGCACAGCCCTGCAGGATGGGGCCCAACCCTTTCTCTTAGAGGAGGTCAGGGCAAAGCAGGGACCCTCTGCAGAGGTGCCGCCCCTCCCCACTTTAGTCCTGGGACCAGCCCATGTCTAGAGAATAGGCCTTTCCACCGCTGTGGGGGCCACCTTGGCCCCACCCTCCTGGTCTCCGGGTTCTTAGACGGGCAGGTCCTGTACCCTGGCACAGCCCAGCTTCCACAGGCGTGTCCTTTGGGTCTCGGCACTCAGGGTGCTGGGATAGGATCCTTGGTGGTCTTGCACTGCCTGGGGTCCCCCTCATGGAACCACTGGCCCAGCCTCCATAGCCAGGGTCTCAGGCCATGTCCTGTGAGAAGGGGCTTGTGAGTGTGTCATAGGTGCAGGAGAGAACGTGTGTCCGGCGCCAGACACAAGGTGTGGTCCAGCCTACCTGAGAGGGGCCCGGCCACCTGAGCAGGAGTGGGGGCCATGGCTGCCGTGTTTGAGTGGCAGGCTCCGTCTCTCAATTTGGCCGTCACTCCTTCCTTGATCCCCAGTGTTTATTTCCCCCAGTCACGAGGCCAAGGACCACAGCCACCCAACAGCCCTTCACAGTGAGTCGCTGCTACTGGAGCCACCAACGCTTTCCACCTCCCCGTGGCTCTGCTGATCCAAACACTGGTGCCAGAGTGGCCCTGAGGCACCTCCAGGAAGGTGACTTTGACCTGCTGACCTGGGGCCCTCCAGAATGGGGTGGTGTTGGCCCGCTGACCAGGGGCCCTCCAGGATGGTGGCATTGGCCTGCTGACCCAGGGCCCTCCAGGATGGTGGCATTGACCTGCTGACCCAGGGCCCTCCAGGATGGGGTGGCGTTGGCCTGCTGACCTGGGGCCCTCCAGGATGGGGTGACATTGGCCTGCTGACCTGGGGCCCTCCAGGATGGGTGGTGTTGACCTGCTGACCCGGGGATCTCCAGGATGGTGGCGTCATCCTGCTGTCCAGGGCCCTCCAGGATGGGGTGGCGTTAGCCTGCTGACCCGGGGATCTCCAGGATGGGGTGGTGTTGGCCTGCTGTCCCAGGGCCCTCCAGGATGGGGTGGCGTTGGCCTGCTGACCCGGGGATCTCCAGGATGGGGTGGTGTTGGCCTGCTGTCCCAGGGCCCTCCAGGATGGTGGCGTCATCCTGCTGTCCAAGGCCCTCCAGGATGGGGTGGTGTTGGCCTGCTGACCCAGGGCCCTCCAGGAGGGGTGGTGTCGACCTGCTGTCCCAGGGCCCTCAGGTCTGGTGGCATTAGCCTGCCGCCCCGGGGCCTGACTGCAGGGTGAGCTCCTTGCAGTGGGAATTGGGAGCCAGGAGGGCGGTGCTGGGGCTTCTCACAGCTGGAGCTGTCACCGTGTTGGTTGTGAAGCGCCAGCCGGGTCAGGGCCTGGGAGCCCAGCACCGCTGCACTGGCTGGTGGCAGCGATGGTGACTGCACTGGCTAATGGCAGCGATGGTGACTGCACTGGCTGAGGGGTCCCCTGGGCTCTGCCTAGTCCTTCACCACCACCCGGCAGCTCAGGACCCACACGAGGGTCAGGCCATGGCACCCCCCTGGGTGTGTGCAAAGAACCATGGTGGGCCCAGGAGGAAAAGGCTCAGTACCCAGGGACTCGCCAGACTCCAGGGCTCACACTGAGACCTGGGGACGAAGGGCAGCGGGCCACCTGGACGCACCAGCTTTGCTGAGTGGGTGTCCTCACAGGGATTCCAAGTCGTCTGCACCAGCTGTGGTCACTGGTGGGGGTGAAACCTGGACTCCCTGGGGGTCTAGAGTCAGTGATGTGCGAGGGCAGAAGTCCCGAGTAGAGGAAGAGCTGACCTGGGCGGCTCTGGGAGGGCACATTCAGGCCTGTCTCAGCCTCCAGCTGAGCAGTGAGGGGCCGGGGACCTGGGAGACAGGTCAGGGGTCGCCGGGGAGGAGGGTGGACTTGACATGCTGGAGAAGCCCCCAGGCAGCAGGCCCAGACCTGGGGGACACAGGCTGGCTTCCTGGTCCTCAGCCCAAGTCTCAGATTGGCTGTGGGCTGCTCAGGCCTGGAGCAGCCCCCTCCCCGCGTAAAGCCTGGGCTGGGGCCCCACAGGGACCAAGACTCGGCCTAGTCCTCAGGGGCCAGCAGCCTGCTCTCAGGGTGGAGGTGGGTAGAGGAGCGGGGGTGTCTCAGCATGTTCAGGCCAGCATGAGAAACAGCCTACCGCTGAGCGACTGGTGAAACGTGTTTCTCACAGCTCTGGAGGTGGGAGTCCAAGGTCAAGGTGCCAGCAGATTCAGGGGAGGACCTGGCTCACAGAGTTGCCTTCCCACTGGCCTCATGTGGGAAGGGGTGGGGGCCTTCAGGCTGTGTTTGTTTGAATGAGGGCATCAGTCCATTCCCCAGGGCCCTGTTCCCAGCACCTCACCACCTCCCCCAGGACCCACCTCCTGGCGCCATCCCAGTGGGGCTTAGGGTCTCAGCTTATGAACTCTGGGGACACTCAGGCCATACCAAGGTGCCAGGCAAGCAAGACGGACTGAGACCCCTGTGAGGTGAACCGGGGCCTGTAGGGGCTACGCCTGCGGGGCTGGGGGACAGCAGGAGTGGGCTGCAGGGGTCCCCCTGGATTTAGGTACATGCACACTCCGTGGAGATGTCCTCAATGAACAGATGGGGCAGGAGGCCCCAGGTCGGGAGGGCAGTGGGAGCAGAGGTACCTGCTGCCACCCCTGGGGCTTCCAGAACTCCTGAGCCTGGCCCACCCCAGCTGGGGATGCAAATATTTGTTGAGCCAGTGAGTGGACAGATGGACAGACCGACCGATGGCTGGGGATGGCTGGGCAGGGAGCGACACAGTGGGAAACCCTGGAAAATCAGGAAGGAAGTGAAGGTGGAGCAGGGAGACCTGCAGATCCCAAGCGGAGGACCAGACCTGAGGTCGGTGGAGGCCAGAGCCCCAGCTGTTTGCCAAGGGACCCGAGCTCGGTGGGAGGCTGCCACCTCCGTGAAGATGGGAGGCACCTGAGGGCCGGGCAGGTGGCAGGGCACCGGTCCAGGCAGCTGGGGACGCTCCCAGTGAGAAAGGCAGGTGCCCAGGGAGGGGGCCTGGGAGAGGGCAGCGCTGGTCAGAGCAGCCGGCAGCCGGAGGCTGTCTCCCTCTGGGTTAGAGCCTTCAGCCTCCTCAGGCCGCCGTGGTGGGGGGTCACCAAGAGGCCACTCTGGGGGCCCGTCAGGGCCTCCCCGTAGCGCTGCTCCTCCAGGCAGCACTGGCCCAGACGCAGGAACGTGCTGGCCCTGGGGGCCTGGCCCGGCTGCGCCCACAGGCGGCTCTGCGCCAGGGCCGGTGACAGCTCGAGGGCCTGGGCGAAGGCCCCCGTGGCCCCCTCCTCGTCGCCCAGGCTCAGCAGCAGGCGGCCCCGGGAGCTGAAGTCCTCGGCTCGCCTTGCCAGGTCCCCGTCCCCGGCTCCCTCCCGGATCACGTGGTCCAGGTCCTGGAGTGCCCGGTCAACTTCCCGCAGCTCAGCCAGGCAGGCAGCCCGTAGACGCAGGTGGCAGGTCCTGCCACCGCCAGCCAGGACAGCCAACGAGCAGTAGCCCAGCGCCCGCCTGGGGTGCCCTGTGTCCAGGAGGGTGCTGGCTTCCTGGGCTGCTGCCTGCAGAGGACACACAGGGGCGTAGGGAGTACAGGGTCAGCCCTGCCGAGGCTGCTGGCCTTGGGAGGGGGCCAGCGCCTGGGTAAAGGGCCTCCCTGCCACTCCCTGTCCTGGAATCGGCTCGGCCCAGCTCAGGCTGCCAGTGTCTGTAAGTGTCCTCCTCAGCTGCCCCTCTTGCTGGGACACCGGCATCTCCTGTCCTCCCTCGGGGGCCTTACAGCCCCACCTCCTGGCAGGCCTCTGGTGATCTTCAGAACCACCTCTGTGGGCCCTCCAGGGGCTGCTGCTTGCCCCCACCACCTGCTGAGCTGCCAGGACCCTTAGGACAGGAGCCGAGCTGCCCTCTGCCCAGCCCAGGCCCTGGGTGCAGCTCCTCCCAAGGTCAGGAGGGGAGGGCCAGCTGTGCACAAACTGGCTCCCCCTTGTTGCAGTCCCTGCACCAAAGTCAAGGTTGGGGACCAAACATGCTGCCAACCTGTCCTCCCTCGGCTCTCCCTGTGGCTCGCTCTAGCGTGGTGCAGGCCCCTGGATGTCCATGCACTGGGTTTGCCGTGTGCTGGACTCATCCCTGGCCCTGGGGGCACCTGGGTGGGCCAGAGGCCAGCTAGTGAGCATGTCCACCTTAACCCTCCTTTCTGGACTGCTAGACTGGCGGTCATTGCTGGCTAGGCCTGCCGCCCCCAGGCAGTTTCGTTTCTGAGCTGAGGACCACACTGGGAAGCTGCCCCATGCCTCCTCCTCTCCACTGACCCTGCTTCTTCAGTCAGCTAGGGACAGAAATCACAGGACACTTCACAGTGAACCTGCTGGCCCAGTGGCCTTCCGCGGCTCCCCTGGACCTGGGGAGTAAGGTGCGCTGCAGGCCAGCCTTTCGGGAAGCTCTGGGAAGCACACTCAGGTGCTGGGATGTGACCTTGGTCTCTGACTCCAAAGCTCAAAGCCTGTGGTCCTGGCCTCCCCACCTGTGGTGCCCTCCTGACCCTGACCGGGCTGGCCTCTGGGATGGGCTTCTGGCCTGGAGGAGGCCCCTTGCTGACTCAGCCCAACTCTGGGAGGGTCCTCCCCTTTCCACCCCGTCACCTGTACTTTTGCACCCCAGGCAGAGAAGCCCAGAGGCTATGGGGTTGTGCGTGGGCAAGGTGGTGCCGAGGTGGGCAGAGGCCCGTCTTCAGGGCAAGACCCGGCACCTCCTACTCACAGCTCACCCCATCCAGCTGGAAGCAACCCAGCAGTGGGGAGAGGACAGTGCCCTGTGGTGGCCCAGGGTCTCAGCCGTGCTGTGTGGAGGGGCCAGTGTGGCTGCCGGGGATCTGTGCACACCTGGGCCACGCTGTGCCGCTCCGAGGCCGCCAGGAGCTGCAGTAGGAAACGCAGGTCCTGGGCGTCCGCCTCGGCCAGACACTGCAGGTCCTGGACGGCAGCGGGGACAGCTCCCTTCTTGAGCTGGAGCAGGCCTCTCCGGGCCCGGGCCGCCTCCGGTGGGCGTGTGGAGCACAGGGCTTCCTGCAGGGGAGCACTGGCCTCCTCATAGCTGCCTGTGGATCCAGGAAGGACAGTGGGGGCTGAGGCTGGGGACGAGGAGCGCACAGGCTGTGAGACATGCCTTCCCTGCTCCATGCTGGCAGGGGCAGCTGAGGGACAGACTCGGCCCCGAGGACAGAGCTGGGAGCTGCACACCGGGAGCACATCCAGGCTGCATGGACCCACCTGCAGACCCGCCCTTGCCCCCGCTGCATGACCCCTGGTGGGGCAGCAGGGCTCTGACTGCCCTCCTGGAGGTCACCACAGGGACGGCCTTCTCTCCTGAGGCCCTCGGGCAAGGCTGGGCCAGGGGAGCAGAGCACGTGGGTGTGAGCAGCAGGAGGTGGGGAGAAGCCCCTGAAGCCCTTGGAGGGCAAAGGCGGGCGCCAAGAGCACCCTTCAGGTAGGGGCGAGCACCAGGGTGAGGTGGAGTCGGCACACGTGGGCCAGGAAGGGGCCGACCTCCTCTGGACCACAGTGGATCCCTGCTTCATGCAGCATGAGTGTGTGGGGCAGGAGGGTTCCTTGTGAGAGGCCCACAGAGGGCCCAGAGGGTCAGGTGAGAGGGAGCCCCGCCCACAGATGGGCCCAGAGGGTCAGGTGAGAGGGAGCCCCGCCCACAGATGGGCCCAGAGGGTCAGGTGAGAGGGAGCCCTGCCCACAGACTGGGCCAGAGGGCGCTGAGGCCGTGGAGTTGGGGTGAAGGGGCCTCAGGACCAGTGCCGTCCATGGCTCTTCTGTTTCACAGAGAAGAACAGAGCAGGTCAGGGGTGTGGGACAGACGTCTGTGTCCCCCACTCCTGGCCGACACGTACCCAGCACCAGGAGTGTGTCCACGAGGAGGAGGTGCCAGCTGGGCTGAGTGGCATCGATTCTGGTCAGCGCCTGTCCCACTGCCAGGAGGCCCTGGGTGTCCTCGTCCCCAAGGGAGACCCCCATGTCCAGAGTCTGGCTCAGGAGGGCCCGGCAGCGGGAGTGGAGGCCCTGGGTAAGTGGCACCCGAGCTTCCGGCCTCAGAGAGCGGATCTCGGGGACCACGGTCCCTGGGTCGAGTCGCAGGGCAGAGATAACGTCGTCGACGGCGTCCTGCAAGGGGAGAGTCGACGGCGTCCTGCAAGCCTGGCTCAGGAGTCATCCCAGCCGGGAGGGACATCCCTGTTCTTGGGCCTCGGGTCCTCTCCCGGGGTCCTACAGGGTCTGCCCGCCAGCTCACTGCCCTTCCCTGCCGTCCATGGCTGCAGCCTCATGCGCCAGCCCAGTTTTGGTTGGGCATCTGAAGGACCCAGCTCACTGGCTTTCATCCCCCACAGTTACCAGCCCTGACCCCCTTTTGAGGCCAGACCCTGCACCTGCCCATCAGTCCTCCAAGTTCAGTCCCCTGACCTGCCCGAGGTGCGTGGCACCCTCTTTGGGTAGCTCCCTCCCAGCGGGTGATTCTGGAGTTGGCAGGTTTCGGGCATATGCTCCTCAGAGCCTGGGCCATGGCACCCCAGGGGCAGAAGCCCAGTTTGGCAAGTGCCCCGGGGTTCTGGGAAGGGAGGCTTGGTGTGGGGCACAGAAAGGCTCCCCCCGAGGGCGTGGGACAGAGGTGGGCTTGGCTGGTGCCCCAGGGGCAGCAAGACACAGGGAGGAAAGCGGGGGGGTTGGGCTTGCTGTTGAGATGTAGGCCTCCCTGCCCAGGGCCGGAGGCCAAGAGGCCAGGCGGAGGCCAGGCCTTGTGGGAGGGCCTTGATGAGTAGATGGTAAGCCACCTGCTCCTGTCCTGGCCGGCACGGGGCCTGGGGCCATCTTCCTCCGTCTTTCCCTAGTTGCCCTGTCCTGGGGCCTCTGTCTCCCCTCCTGATCTGTGGGGTTAACTGAGTATTTTCAGTATCCCATTTTTGTCCCTCTGTTGACCTCGGGGCTGTGCCCTTTGTCCTGTTGTCGGCATTCGCTCCGCGGATCCCACGTCCTCAAGGTGCTCCACAGGCAGCGGGCCACGAAGGCGAGTTCCCTCCCCTGCCACGCTGCTGACCTCCCGCACGGCGTGTCCACGTGTGTAGGAGCTCTTGGTGGTGGCTTCTGACGCTCCTGGGACAGGCTTCAGGGATGGTGTCCCCTTCTGCACCCCGAGGGCTGTTTCTTTTTCTTTTCCTTACGATGCTCTGGAGAGTTGGTCACAAACGCGTCTCAGGCCACAAGGGAATGGAAGGGCTACGTTCAGCCTTTCAGGAATCAGGCAGGGAGCGGAGGAGGTCACCATGAGTCCAGGGCCTTGGTGGGCACGTTCCCGGGGGGGTGGTCCCTGTACCTGGGCGGCGTTCCTGGAGGGGGCATGCCCCTCGGGGTCCCTCGTGCAGGGAGACTCCCCACTGGGGGCCCACGGAAGGCCTCATACCAGGAAGCGGGCCTGTCATGCCCCTCGGCCCGTAGGCGGTGGGGTACCCCACGGCCTGGTGGGTACCGGGTTGGAGCCCTGCAATCCTGGCAGTGGCTGCAACAGTGCCTCTTCCCTGCGGGGCTGTCACCCGTCGGGATGGCCCACCCACCCCACGGATGGGTGCGCAAGACCTGCCAGAGCCGGGGTGTGGGGACACAGCGGATTCTCTGCCAGCAGCACCCCCAGCTCCTGGCCCAGCACTCCAGCAGGTGGCACTCAGCAGTGCCGTATCTGGGAGGAGGTCCCCTGCTGTGGTGGAGACCAGGCTCCGCCCCGCGCCAGACCAAGGCCCTTCCCTGCTGGGGCTTGGAGCTCTTTGGCGCCATCTTCCTGAGCCATCACAGTCAGAGGATCCCATTCATCTGCTTGTCGAGGGTACCAATGAGGACCGGGCCCCGCGGGCGCCTCCTCCTGCAGTGGGCAGCTGCGTGACTCAGGGGTGGTTCCCAGGGCTCTGGCTCCCGCGGGATTCGCCTCCTCAGAGGCTGGACGCCACCAACTGGGGCTGCTTTCCCCGCGGCCGCTCCTGAGCTGCTGCCTCTTCCTTTGCCTTCGGAAAGGACCTCGCGGGCCTCGCGGGCTCTCTGTCTCGAGGTCCCTGTCCCTGCTCCTTGGGAGCGTGTCCGCCCCTCTCTCTCCGCTCCTCTGGGAGTCCAGGGTGGAGCCGGCTTGGTCGTGGCCTCAGGGCCCCTGGAACACTCCTTCTAGACACGGCCTCCCCGCTGGGCCTCAGGGGCCCTCCTCACAGGCCCTTCTTTGGAGGCCTCCCACTGCCCTTAAGCCAGGCTGGGGCCTTGGGCTCCGGCTCACCCCTTCCCGTGCTCGCGGCCCTGCGCTGGGCGCCTGCCGTGCCTTCCAAGCCTGGAGCCGCCCGGGGCCTGTTTCTGCTGAGCAGCGCTTTGCTGGTGGCGTCACACTTTCCTGGGTCTCTGCGGCCCGTGCTCTTGACCTGTGCTCTGGGGCTGGGCGGTGCTGGTTCTGTTCTGGTGGACATTTCCGTCACCGGGGAGGGGCCATTCTGGTCTGGCCAGGTGTGGCTTTGCTCTTGGGTAGAGCAGGCTGACTCCAGCATCCCCAGCCCTGCCTGGCCCTGGCCACGGCTCAGCTGTGGGCCCAGCGCAGGTGACCTCTGCTTCTGCCGTGCTCTGGGCATGTGCAGTGCAGGCCTCGCGCAGCGTCCCAGCAGACTGAGGAGGACTCCTGGCCCGGCCCCTGCTCAGTCCTTCCTCTTGCTTCTGTCCCCATGACTATGCCTACTGAAGGGACTCCCGGGGGTGCCTCCCTCAGGGCCCCGTCTCTGGCTGGCTTCCTGCACCGAGTGCCCCGTCCTCAAGCCTCATCTGCTGCAGTGAGTGTCAGAATCCCCTTCCTTTTTTGGGGGCTGACTAATATTCCCCCAAGTGGTGGACTGTTCTGCTTTTCCGTTCCTCCATCAGTGGCCACCAGGGCTCTCCGTGAGGCGTGATGCTCCAGCGTCAGCACCAATGGTCTTCTTCCTGGTGGCCCAGCCATGGAGCACTCCTGCCAACAGTTCCACAAGGCTAGTTTCCCCAACCACACCGGTCACTTCAGAATCGTGACTGTTACCCTCCTGACGGGTGCATGGTGGCATCCCTTAGCTTACTGAGCGTTTCCCTGAGGACGGTGCCGCTCGACGTCTTTCCCTGGGCTTCTTGGCCCTATGGGCAGTTCCGTTCAAGCCCTTGGCCCCTGTGAACTGGGCTGCTTGGTGCGTCGGTGGCAGGCCTGGCCGGGGGTTGCCTGGTGACCTGCTCGTAGGCTCAGTGCCTTGATGCACGACGGTGCTCAGGATTCCTGAAGTCTCATTGGTCTACTTTTTCTTTTGTTGCCTGGTTTGGTGTCCATCTAAGAAACTGGCCAAATCTAAAGTCGTGAAGCTTTTCCCATGTGTCCGTCTAACAGTTCTGAAGTTTGAGGTCTTATGGTTAATTGTTTTTTTTTTTTTTTTTCCATCCTGGGATTGAACCCAGGGGCACTTTATCACTGAGCTGCAGCCTCAGCCCTTTTTATTTACTTAATTTTTTGAGACAGGGTCTTGCTAAATTGCTGAGGCTGGCCTCAAACTTGCCGTCCTCCTGCCTCGGCCTCCTGAATTGCTGGGGTGATAGGCATGACTACATTTGGACTTTTTATCCATTTTGAGTTACTTTTTGCGTATGGTGTGAGATGAGGGTCCAGATGCATTTTATGTGGATGCAGTTTCCCCAGCATCGTGTATTGAGAATAGTTTTCTTCCCCCGCTGGTCTTGGCTTGCCAAAAGTCGCCTGCCCACACGGGTGGAGGGTTATTTCTGGGCTCTCGTTCCATTGGCCCTGCAGACACAGGGGCTCATGCCAGCAGCACACTGCGATGCTCACCGTGACTGAGAGAGCAGGGGCTAAGGCCCCAGCTTTGTTCTTTTTCTAAACTGTTTTGCATATTTGGAGTCCCTTGAGGCTCCATGTGAGTTCTGGGGGGAGTTTTTCTATTTCCATAAAAAAACATTTTTTTTAAATACACAATTTAGTTGTAGATGGACACGATCTTTTTTTTTTTTTTTTTTTTTTAGTCCCGGGGATTGAACTCAGGGGCAGTAAACAACTGAGCCATGTCCCCAGCCCTACTTTGTACTGCATTTATTTAGAGACAGGGTCTTACTGAGTTGCTTAGTGCCTTGCTTTTGCCGAGGCTGGCTTTGGACTCGCAGTCCTCCTGTCTCAGCCTCCTGAGCTGCTGGGATAATAGGCGTGGTCACCGCACCTGGCAACATAATATCTTTATGTATCTTTTTTTTTTTTTTTTTTTTTTGTGGTGCAGAGAATTGAACCCAGTGCCTCACTGAGCTAGGCAAGCGCTCCACCACGGAGCCCCGCCCAAGTCCCTCATGGGGATTTTGGTAGGGACTGCACCGAGTCTGCACTGAGCGCTCCTGCCTACAGGGTGACACAGACTCGGTGACAACGTGAAACACTCTGATCTGTCACTTTCTTTTGGCCATGTGTCCTAGTTGCCACCCTATGCATCCTTGACTTCCTGAGGGGTTGACCTAAATATTTCGTCATCGGATGCTCTTGTCATTGAGACGGTTTCTGAATGTCCTCTCAGGTTGTGCCGTGAGTGTGAATCACTCTGGGGTCCGTGGGTCCACCTGGTGGCCTGCCGTTTTCCTGAATCCTGTGACTGCTGGTAGATTCTGGGGGACTCCTCCCTCTCGGCAGCTGACCTGAGTGTCAGCGCTGGGCGGGGTGGAGGTGGCCTTGCTGCCGCTCCCCTTGAGGAAAGCCCTCCGTCTGGTGAGACGTCCGCTGTGGGCTCACACACGGGCTCTGGTCACGCCGAGGTCCTTCCTTCCACCTTGCTCTGCTGGCAGTTTTCAACACAAGCGGCTGGATTCCGTCCTGTACTGCTCCTGCTCCGTGGGTCACCTCCTGCTTCCTGTGTTCTGCTAATGCGGGGACCCTGGGGGGGACTGCATGTGGGACCTCCTCACATGCCGAGGACACATCTCCCCGGTCGTGTGTGACCTCCTGGCACACGGCTGACTTTCTGCTGTTCTACTGAGGACGCTGACACTGGTGTCTGTCAGGGCACTCCTCGGGTTTTCACGTACTGTGGGCCTGGTCTTGGGGTTGGGTGTCGCTGGCCTCTGGGTGACTTAGGAACTTCTCCCTCTTCTTCTTTGTTTTTTTTGAAAAGTTGAGAAGAGTTGGTGTTGAGTCTCTGACTGTTCAGAGACTCCCCGGGGGGCCGCACAGGCCCGGGGGCCTTGCACACTCGTCCGGCGACTGGCCCAGCCTCGTCAGTATCCCTGGGTGTCCCTAGGCTTTTCCGTTTCTTCCTGACCCTCTTGCTCTGTCCACCTGCTTGTCGGCTGTCCTGCCGAGCAGCTCCTCCTGGCTCCCTCCTGTGTCCCTCTCTCCTGTAGGACTGGTGCTCATGACCCACCTCAGTGCTGGGCTGAGATCCGAGTTCTCTCTCGTACCAGGGATTGAACCCAAGGGCTCTTACCCCTGAGCCGAATCCCCAGCCCTTTAAAATTTTTTATTTTTATTTGAGACAGGGCCTTGCTAAGCTGCTGAGCCTGGCCCTGAACTTGCCACCCTCCTGAGTCGCTGGGACTACAGTCTCTTCTCTTTTTAAGTCCATCCACCTAATGGTTTGTCCGCTTTGACTTTTCCGAGGAATCGACTTTGGGTTTCATCAATTTTATTGTTTTTCTAGTCTTAACTTTATCTCTAACCTTCCTCCTTTCTTTCTTTCTGCCTGCTTTGGGTTCAGTGTTCCCTAAATCGTAGGATTGGTGACTTGGGATCTTTGTCTTGTAATGTGCAGGCTGTGGCCGTGAACGTCCCTTGGTCCTGCCTGCGTTGTCCCGTGTGTCTGGTGCACTGTGATTTCATCTCCATCCATCCCCGAGTGCTTCCTGAGCCCCTGGTGATTCCTTAGCTCCCCACTTCTACAGAGGGCAGACTGGGCGCGAGAGGCAGAGCGATCGGCCTGAGGCTGCCTATCCGACCCTGGACCCAACACCCCTGCCCAGAAGCAGACCCCAGAGGGTGCCCTTCCGCACACACAGGGAGTGTGCAAACAAGGAGTGTCCACAAAGCAACAAGCAGAAACTGTCTTCCAGCACACGGCTGCTGGTGTGAGCCAGACCTCTCCTCCTGTCCGCCTGGCTCCCAACATTTTATCCTGAATTGGAGCAGTTACTGCAGAAGGTCTTAAGTATATCATTTCTCTCCTAAAAAGCAGGTAATTTAGGTCAGATCAAAGTTCCAAGGGCTCTGCTGGCTGCACCCACGGCAGACAGGACTTACTCCTTCTGCACCCGTCCTGTAAATCCTTTCTAACACGGGGCTCTGTGCATCAGACTGTGCAGTGGAGGGGACCCCTCGTGGCCTACGCCCCTGTAGAGGGACACCTGCAGCCGTTATGGAACTATTTTAAGCTGGGGAGGCTCCACCACCCCTTAGGGCTTGCACACGTGTCTGTGCAGGAGTCGTGGAAGAGTGGGGCTCCCTGGAGGTGGCCCTGTGGGGTGCGGCTCCTGCGGCCTGCAGTGCAGGTGAGGAGGAGGGAGTTCTGATGGCACGTCACGGCTCATGACACCTGGCCCTGCTGGCACTCCTTGGGTGCAGGAAGAAGGCACTGCCCTGGCCTCCCTGCCCCACCTGCCTGGCCCCAGAGGGGAGAGTGGCCTGGCACCTGCAGCTGGTCCAGGGCCAGGTACACGAGGGCCCGTCCACACAGAGCCTGCACATTCCCCGGCCTGGCCCGCAGCACGGAGTTGAAGTCAAACACAGCGGTCTTCTTCTGGCCGAGGAGCCCATAGCAGCGGGCTCGGACGAGTAGGGACTCACTGGCCTCCGTCCCTGTAGGAAGTGGGCATGGTTAGGACATGGCTGTGACTGGCCACTTGTCCAGTGTCCCTCCTGGTGCCCAGACTGGGGGGTCCACTGTGGGGAGCTCACACTCCACTGGGCAGCAGGGGGAGGGAGCCCTCTAGGAGGGCGGCATCTGGGAGGACTGGTGGACACTGAGGGACCTTGAAGAGGCAGGGGCACTGCCCTGTCTCTGAAGTGAGGCCAGGCGAGGGGGACGGGGATTCCCGGGGTGGCTGGGGAGGGTGTGAGGCTCTGGGCGGCAGCGAGGAGGATCCTGCACCCGCCAGGAGGAGGAGGCCCTCCCCAGAGAGGAACCACCACCACCCACTTCTGGGTGTCTGTCCAGCGCCAGATGCAGGGGAGAGCGACTTGGGCCTGAGGCTGCTCTCAGCCTGTCCCTTCCCCGCCGTCACAGGCGCCTCACGCAGGCTTGCTGGCACCTGCTCGAGGGCAGGCGGAAGCCCCTGCAGTCTGACCTGGGTCTGTACCAGCGCCGTGCACCCAGGAGCCTGCCGTGAGCCTGAGAGAGACCCTCCCTCCTCTGAGCCTCGTGCCCCACACAGCACCGAACACCCCACTCTAAGACGCACAGGGCCTGCCTATACCTGGGGCCAATGCAGGGCAGCAGCATCCCCGTGCCTAGCCCCCGGGTGGGCAGCTTGGCCTCTTGGAGACTGTGTGGGCACCTGAAGCCTCAGGTACTATTTCTGGGAGGTCTCAGGGGAGCCAGCATCTCGGGTCCCCTCACTGGAGAGAGAGGAGGAGCTGGGAAAGGGTCTGTTCACCCCGGGGCCGAGACAGCATGGACAGCAGCCCAGGAGCCAGGCAGGGCACAGCTCAGGCCCCAGCTGGCCCAGACCCTTCCTGGGCCGTGGCATGTTCTCAGTGAGCGGCCCCACTGTCCATCCCACAGGGGCTCCCAGGGCCCATGGACCTGGGAAGCCAGCTGTCCTCAGCCCCATGTCTCCCGTGTAGCTGGCACAGGATTGGACCCCTGGGCAGGAAGGGTTCTCCTACCCGCAGCGAAGATGGCCAGAGAGAGGTAGGCGATGGCCTCCCTGGTGTGGGCCTCCCTGTCCACCCCGCTCGGCTTCGCTCGCAGGATGCTCAGGGCCCGTGTGTGGCAGTGGCTTTGCAGCAGCAGCCGGTCCTCGTGACGAAAGACGTCCAGGGTGGGCTGCAGGCAGGCTGTGTCCCCAGAGTGGACCACCTTCTTCACCAGCTGCTGGGGCCCGAGAGAGTCGCTGCCACCACCGCCTGCCTCTGCTCCTGCTCACTGCCCCATGGCCAGCACGCCCTGCCCACCAGGCCCCGTCTCCTCCAGCCCAGGGGCCTCTCTGCCTGTCTCCCCATCTGGAAGGGGCGGGGCTCCCCGACGCAGGGTCTGGTCCCCAGTGGACCACAGGAACGAGGGGGCTCCAGCTGCACTCGCAGCCCCCTGTCGGCCGTGTGGCCAGGGCAGGGTGGAGCCCTCACGTGCCTGAGCCTGGACCTCCTCTGACCATGGGGGGAGAGCCCACCTCTATGAGCCTCCTGGAGGAGGCCTGACCAGGAAGGGGTTTCGAGCCATCAGAGGCTCAGGGAGCCACTCCAAAGGTGTGGAGAAGAATCCAGGGCGGGCCAGGCAGGGTCAGCTGTGCTCTGGGCAGTGCAAAACCCCAGGCAGACACAACCTCTCCCTCCGGGGCTCTGCCCCAGGAGACCCAATACTGCCCCCTTCTGGCCTCTGGTGCAGACACTGGCCCCAGGGCAGGGTGGAAGGATAGCAAGTTCCAGGGTGTCCCTCCCTCCTACTCTCTGCCCAGGGCAAGGGGGTCAGGATTCCAAACCAGCACAGGAGCAGAAAGCGGCTGGCTGGTGCCTCCTCCTGGACTCCAGAGTTTGAAGCCCTCCTCAACATCACCAGCTGCCTCTGGCCCAAGCAGGAGCCTCCACAACAGGGAGGCAGGAGAGGCTCTGCCACCCCAGGAGCAGAGGGGTCTTGGAGGCAGGAAGGCAGGCGGGGCTGAAGGCCTGGGTCCCTTCCCTGCCCCTCCACCTCAACAGGACCATGTCCAAGCTTAGCCTGTGTGGGACCCTCGGGGAGAAGCTCAGCTGTGATAAGTTCTAGGTCCTTTCTTCATAACCACAGCCAAAGCCAACCTGCCAGGCCTTAGGGTACCTGTTCCAGCTAATTACCAAGACAACCTGCAGGACTAGGGCATAGATGAACAGACTGATGTCAGAGAGGTAAGAGGGGCTGCAGGAAGCAGAGCTGGGGCTGAACAAGGTTTTCAGGCTGTAGGTGCTGAGCGGGGCCCACAGGAGGCCTGCTGCCCTCCGCAGAGCTGTGCCCATTTCCACCTGCCCTGCAGTAGTGCACCTGAGCCTTCTCACCTGGTTGGCATCGTAAGAGAAGCCCCTACGCAGCTGTAGCAGGGCCAGCCGTGCCAGCACGGGGGTTGCCTGGGGTCTCCGGGAGAGGGCCACCAGCAGAGATTTGTGGGCATCGTCCAGGCGGCCCAGGCGGTAAAGGGCATCGGCTGCCAGGAGTTGTGAGTTCTCGTCCTCCACGTCCAGCTCCATCAGCATCGTGGCCAGCTGGTACACGCCACGGGCATCCCTGTGGAAAGAGTGGCTCAGGGTGGGCCAGCCCCTTCCCTATGCCCTGCCCAGCTGCTCAGCAGGTTGGGCCAGCTCGCAGCCCACTGTCTGCTGTGTGGCCAGGGCAGGGCGGAGCTGAGGAATGACCCTCACACCACAATGTACCTAAGTCCATGCTGCTGTTTCCAGCATGGCCCCTCAGCCCTCACCCTCCCGCCGGGTCTTCCCATCACCCCACGGGTAGGCACTGTGGCACAGGAAGGGTGAGTTCACGTAACGGTCAGTAGTAGCACTGACCCTGAGTAGACCTCAGGATTTCCTTTTCTGCAAAAATGTGGGTTAACAATTTGGCCCTGCTGGGCTCAAGGGTGAGCTGTTGGCAGGCAGGATGCACTTGGGATGTTCCTGGTGTCCACATGGGAACGTCCTGAACTTCCACTCCAGAAGAGGCCGGAGCCTGGGACTTGAGTGGACCCTCGGGGAGAAGCTCAGCTGTGGTAAGTTCCAGGTCCTTTCTTCATCGGCACAGCCAAAGTCAACTGCTGGTAACCCTTCCTCCCCACCAGCAAGTGCAAGCACACGTCAAATGAGGCCTAGAGTAGAGGCCGGCATCGGGTGGCTGCAGTGATGGGCCGAGGCCCCTGTCTGGAGGCCCCTGTCTGGAGGCTGTTCACTTCGCTGCCTTCTCCCACCTCCCAGCGACCCACCAGAGTGCACACTGGAGCAGCTAGAGGCTGGTGTCTGCTCGGTTAGCAAGGATTGTGCAGGAAGCCCCAGGGCAGGGGTGGGGGCTGTGCCGGGTGGGCAGGGCAGGGAGCTCAGAGGTCCAGGACCCTGCCCTGGGGCTGCTCTCCATCAGGAGCTCCACTCTCCACTGAAGGAGGAGACGTGGTGGACACAGGATGTTCCCACCATGCCTTACGACCGAGAGCAAAGGACCTGGGGCTGAAGGAAGGAGTACTGGCCAGCAGCCTCAGGACCCCACACTGCTGCCTGGAGGCGTGTTTACCAACAAAGGACTTTCATGATCTATTGGAGCAAGAAAGTAGACTACAAACTACATACATCGCACAGATGTGTTGTATATGCACAAAAAGAAACCTCTAGACAGAAATGCCGCAGCGGGCTGACACGTTGAGTTTTACTGTTTCCTTTCCATGTCTGAGTCTCTGATTTCCTAGGGACAGGAAGCCCACAGTGCAGGATGCTCACAGACTGAGACCCTAAGCTCAAATCTGGGGCTGAATCGTCCCGGATGCTCAGGGAAACCACCCAGACATGCTGCCTGGCTTTACTCACCTGTAAACAGGAACAAAACCCTCTACCTCCCAGGAGACCCGAATGGAGCGGCAGCCCCCTTTTGGGCGGGGCCAGCTCTCACCCTTCCTGTACCACAGGGCCGTCCATCTCAGCAGCTCTGCTCCTGCAGGAGGGCACGTCCGCAGGGCCGGGGCCACACCCGCGCAGCAGCATCCTGCGGCCTTCCTCCCGCAGCACGGTCAGCAGCAGTCCGCGCTGGTTCCAGGGCACGTAGGCCTTGGCGGCCATCAGCGCCTCCTCGGGCTGCAGCCGGCACGCAGTGACATAATCCAGCGCGCCCAGGAAGGCGCTGCCGGCCAGCACCCGCAGCAGCCCACGGCCGCACAGCGCCCGAACACAGCCGCCGGGATGCGGCGCCCCCTGCTCCACCACCGCCTGGAAGTCCTCCTTGGCGCCGTGGGTGTCGCCCACGTGCAGCGCGCAGAAGCCACGCAGCGCCCTCAGGGGCGCACTGTCCCCAGCAAGCTCTCCGGGGTGCCTGGGCCTCAGGAGGCGCTCGCACAGAGCCCGAGCTCCTGCCACGTCCCCAGCCAGCAGCAGGCACTCCGCCAGGCGGGTGCCCAGCACAGTTCGCTGCCCTGCGGGCTCCAAGCGAAGCAGGAGGCGGAGCGCGTGGGTGACCGGGACCAGCAGCTCACGTCCCGCGTCCTCGCGGAGCTGGGGACGACTCCGGACAGCCTCCTGGAAGTGGGCGAAGCCCGCGTCCGCGGTCTCCTGAGCCTGGACTCGGATGCGTTCTTGGTCTGCGGCTGACAGCACCGCCTGGAGTTGCCTCCGCGCCGCGGACGGGCTCTCGCGGAAGGCCTGGTGCAGGTCCTGCAGCACGTCGTGGGTTCGGCCACCCAGGAAGAAGGCCGCCGCTGCGCGTGTGACCAGCAGGGCTGCCCCGCGCTCATCTGGAGAGAAACAGAAGCGCCCCTGTTTGGAGGAGCTCCCGCCGCCGCAGCCCCTTACCGCGCAGCGTTGGACCCTCGCTCCAAGCACTTTTCTGCTTCGGGCGTCTCCCTGCAGGCTCCCAGGAGCCCAGGGCGTGGCACTGCCAGACCAGCCCGGCAGGAGGCGCCCAAGTGCCACAGCAACCAGCAGGCTCGGAACCAAGCCACAGCCAGGAAGGTCATACCCAGAATGAGCCCTGGGGTGCTCGGCCACAACTCCATTCCCAGTCCCTTTAGTTTCTGAGACAGAATCTGGCCAAGTTGCTGAGGCCGGCCTTGAACTTAGGATCCTCCTGCCTCAGCCACCCCAGTCCCTGGGACTCGACGTGTGGCCACGGTGCCTGGCCTCCCCTGAGATCTGAGTGAAGGAGTTAGGACTGAATGTCCTCTTTAGGGACTGGCGACCTCCTCACCTGCCAGGTGAGCACTGGCGTTCAGGCTCTGACCACGGTGGCCACTGTTGCACACACGTCTTGGTGTCCTGCCTTCTCGGGCCTCTTGGGACTGGATACTCCCTGTATGAAGCCCATCTCCCCCAGGTGCAGGAGAGAGGCAATGGCACCCAGAGGCCCCAAGCAGGCAGACTGGGGCCACTGACTGACTCTGGCCAGGTCTCAGGTTCCTTCCCTGCACTATTAGGTGGGGCTCATCTCTGGGTCACTTTCCATCACTGTGACCAAAATACTTGAGAAAAATAACTTCAGGGAGGACAGACTCATTCCAGCTCCAGTTTTGGAGGTTTCAGTCCCATGATCTGTCGACCCCATTGCTGTGGCCTGAGGCAGGGGGGCACATCATGGTGGGGCAGGTGAAGCCACAGGGCACGCCCCCAGTGACCAACACCCTCCAGCCATGTCCCTCCTGCCTTCCACTGCTACCTCCTCCCAGTAGTCCGTTCAGCTCTCAAGGGATGACGCCCTGTTGAGGTCGGAGCCCACCATCCAACCCCAAAGCCCAGCTCTGGACCTCACTGCACTGGGGACCAAGCCTTTGACACACTGAGCTTTTGGGGACATTCAGATCCAGCCCATAACAGATGATATGGCCCATAATCCATCCCTGTGTCCAGATGGGGATCGCTACCGTCCGTACTCACAGGGCTGAGGTTTAACTCAGGGTTAGCATAACCAAGAAAAAAGCGTCTTGCACCCCAAGACTGGCTAACCAACAGCGGGGTCACCCTGTCCAGTTCTGGTGCCAAAGCAAAGGAAATGGGGCCTTTCCTGTTGGTCACTGATGCTTGAACTAAAGCAACTCTAGCCCTGATTTCTGCAATAGTTCATGGACCCTAGGACGTTGCGGCTGGAGGGAGCCCTGGGGGCTGAGGAGAGTAGTTGTTGCTTACCCACATGGTAGCGTGCCTCTCCCCTCCAAGGCTCCAGTTATACACAGCAGCCTTCTGTATACCACCTTGTAGGTCACTGAGGCTCTGCTCATTTTCCTTCTGTTTTAGAGTCTGTCTTGGATTGTGCTGACCCTTCTATTCCATTACGCTATGATTTTTCTTTTCAGTTATGGCATTTTTCAATTCTAGAATTTCTATTTCTCTCTTCTCCTCTTTTCTCTTTTCGCCTCCTCTCCTCTCCTGTTGTTTGAGCCAGGATCTCATTATGTTGCCCAGGCTGGCCTCAAACTCCCAGACTCAGGCTATTCTCCTACTTCAGCCTCCTTAGTGGCTGGGACTAGACACATACTACCACTGACCTACATCCCCAGCCCCATCTGGTATTTTTTAAATTGTACGCTAGTTATCTCATTAAGGTGTTATAGAGATGCTAGATTTAGTTATGTTCTTCTGAAGGGGTTGCATTTTGTTTTTAGCAACAGGTTGGGTTCAGACTTCAAATTGTACCTCCTCCTCTCTGACCTGACATCTCCACTTCCATCTGCTGCTTTTTCAGACGACCTCATCTTCCCCATGAATGGCACGTCAATGGTCAGCCGAGGACTTAAGTGGATTGAATGGACACATTTTGGATCTTGCCTGCTTCTGTGGCTCCGTCTCGGGAGTTTCCTCCAGTCCCCTTTTCCCAGCTCTGAACTCTGTCCCTTGTCATCTCAGACCAATCAAACTGCAGCTTGCTGTTGTGCCGGGATGCATGGGCCGAGGAGCCCCGAAGCAGAAAGCCTCAGTGTGTGCGTCTCCCGGCTCACCCTCGTCCTCCAGGGTCAGCTGGCTCCCGGCTGCACCTTCGAATGGTTGCCTTTGATGTTCTGTCATGGTCATCTGTGAGGCACGTGTGCACTGAAGCTATTCCATGTTATTGGAAGCAGATTCTGCTGTACTGAACAGTTTTTATGATCTGTCTGTTGTTGTTTTAATTTTCATTTTCCTGATTACTCGTGAGACTCACTAATTAATCCCCCCGATCTGGAGGCAGGAGGCCTGCTTCTCGCTGTTCCCGTTTGCTTCGCTCTCATTACTGTGAGGTGCCTGCTCTGCATGGATTATCAGCCATCTGTGTTCTCTCTTCGGGGAAGGCCTGTGCAGCTCTTGTTGGGCCTTTCTGATGGATAGGTAGGCGTCCTCCACATCCTCTGCGTGCCGAACCTTTGCCCATCGTCTGCTTGGAAAGCCACAAGCCTCTCTGTGGCTTGTCCTTCCATTTTCAAAACAAAAGTTTCCAGTTTTTAATTTAATGAAATATGTCTGATTTTTCTTTACCATTTCCGCTTTTTGTGTCCAAAGAAACCCAGCTGTTCACAGAGCTCTTGTTTATATCCTCTGACATTTTCTTTTAGAAACTGAGATTTAGCTATTGATATGATCCACCTAGAGTTCACTTTTTTGCACAGGACAAGGCTAGTCACCCTGATTGGGTCAGAACACTTGTGCACTTGTGTCAAAACACCCAAAACCTCATAAACTTGGACAATTACGCTGTCCAAAGGAAAGGCTTTGACTCAGAAGTTTTATCAGTTTTAAGCACTATTACCTAGCGACCCCCAAACTTGGCAGCTCAAAACAATAAGCAGATTTCCCCCTGGTTGTACTGGGGTGGAACCTGAGCATTTTACCACCGAGCTACATCCCCCATCCTTTAAAATTTTCTTTTATTTCAAGACAGGGCCTTGCTAGGTTGCCCAGGTTGGCCTTGAACTTGTGATCCTCCTGCCTCAGGCTCCTGAGTTTCTGGAATTATAGGCCTAGCTACTGCACTTGGCTGAAAACAACAGCTGTTTTTATTGGCACATGGTTCTTTTTAAATTTGAGCTGAGCTGCTGATGTGGGCAGTTCTTCTGTTGGTCTTACCTGGGGTCACTCACATGACTATATCCATCTGTTGTCAGGACTGAGTGGGAGGGTCTAAGTGGGCCTTTCTCACATGCCTATGGGCTGATCCTCTGTCCCCTCTTAGGCCCAAGTGTCCCCACCCTGTGGCACTCTGGAAGGTGGCAGAACCTTTAAGAAATGGGGCCCAATTGGAAGCAGCTGAGAGAGCTCCCTCTCTGCCCCTGAGGCGTGTCTGTGTTGGAGAGGCCGACCCCCTTGCCCTGGGTGACTTGGGCCGACTGGCCCGCGGTTCCTGGGAGCCCCCTGGCAGACATGGCCCTGCTCTTGGAAGCCTGCCCTGGGCGGGGCTGGGTGTTTCCTGCACACACATTCCAGAGGCTGTAGCTACCATCCTGTGCCTGTCCATGTACGACGGCCCAGGTGGGAGCCCCCTCCATCCTGGGGTGGCTGATGCCCCCATTCATTCATCAGCCACTGCGAGCTGTGCTCTGGGTGCCGAGGGCCCTACTCTCCCAGAGGCCCAGGACTCTTTACTGAGTATTTTCTGATAACTTACAGTGGAGGATTTCAGAAAAGTTATTTCCAGAAATAACTTTTCTTTCACTTTTCTGTTCTTTCCACCTGGTTCTTCCTCACGCTCCTTGTGGAGGTCACCAGTAGCCTTGGCACTGTGCACCCTCGGTCTTGAAAATGTCCTTGTTTGCAAGGCCAATCAGTCACAAACAAACCTCAAATGATGAGCCACAAGGAACCATTTCTCTTTGTAGGTGCATTATCTCAGCTGTTTAGTGATAGTAACAGAAAGCTGGCTAATACACTGAGAATGTCTAGCACTTATGACACCCCTTTTCCTACCTGCTCCTCCCCTCCTCTCCCTGGTCCAGTTTTCAACCGACTCTTAAATGATCCTTGGCTCTCCTGCTCCACTCCTCTCTCTCCACCATTAAATCTGTCCATAGTCTTGTTTCTAAGTCAGTGATTCTCAGACCCACCACTTTGCTGCAACCTTTCTCCCTGACCTGAGATCCATCATCTCTTGCCCGAGAGCCTGGGGATGACTGTCACTGCCTCCCATTCTCCGACCTCCCAGCCTCCCTGCCTGGACCAGCCTCCCATTCTACTACCTCCCAGCCTCTCTGCCTGGACCAGCCTCCCATTCTCCGACCTCCCAGCCTCTCTGCCTGGACCAGCCTCCCAGTCTCCTACCTCCCAGCCTCCCAGCCTGGACCAGCCTCCCATTCTCCTACCTCCCAGCCTCTCTGCCTGGACCAGCCTCCCATTCTCCTACCTCCCAGCCTCTCTGCCTGGACCAGCCTCCCATTCTCCTACCTCCCAGCCTCTCTGCCTGGACCAGCCTCCCAGTCTCCGACCTCCCAGCCTCTCTGCCTGGACCAGCCTCCCAGTCTCCGACCTCCCAGCCTCCCTGCCTGGACCAGCCTCCCAGTCTCCCTGCAGGTTCTTCACTCCCCTTAGCTCCTATGGCACACCCCACACGACCTCCAAAGAAGCTAAACGTGCGACTCCTCTCACTCTACGTTGGACACCCTTGGGTGGCTCTGAGGGTGAAACCAGTCCTTCAGAGTGCGGGCTCGGCCATGGCTGCCGTCTGCGTGCTCCCCGTCCCCGACGGCCACGCTGGCCCCTTGTGCTGAGGTGCAAGCGCTCTCTTCCCCAGGGCCGCCTCATGCCTCGCTTCTGCTGCCTGGAGCCCCTCTCAGCTCCGAGGCCCCTCCCGCAGGAAGCCTGCCCTGACCACTGCCTGGAGTGGACCTGCACGCTCCATTTGGTTCCTTTTCTGGGTGCTCTGGAAGGCCAGGTCCTGCCTGTCTTGTCCCTGTGGAGGCCCAGCCCTGGCACAACCCCCCCCACCGCCCCAGGCCGACTTAACCCAGGGGGCAGCATCCTCGCGGGGACCAGGACTCCCTACCTTGGGGTCTGTCCCTCGCGGGGTCCAACTGCAGGGCCCTGCTGCAGGCGGCCAGGCAGTCCTCATACCTGCCACCGTGGAGCAGCGCTTCTGGTGACAGGACCTCACTCCAGGTGCCCTCGGGGTCCAGGGCAGCCAGGAGGCCCCGGCAGTCAGCCTCTTGCTGGCCGTCGCTGACCGTGGCCCGCGGCTGTGCTGAGACATGGTCCCGGAGGGTGCTGAGCAGCGTGGGGAGGTAGGGACGCTGGTGGGTGTGGACGAAGGCCGCGGTCCGGGCTGCGCTCGAGGCGAAGGCCTGGAGATAGTCGGCCACGCCGGCGCCTGCCTGCTCCCCAGACAGGACCCGGGCCAGGGCGCGGGTCAGCTGCAGCTCCAGGGCCTGCTGGGAGTGAGCGTCCAGCAGGGCAGTGCAGCGCTGGGCCACTTCCCTGTGGCGCCCATGAGCCAGCAGCCCGGCCAGTGAGTGCAGGACAGCCGCCGGGTGGTCAGGGCAGAGGGCACCGAGAAAGGCAGAGGCCAGAGCCCCCGTCAGGGAGACCACTGCCATGCCGTCCCAGAGGATGGTGGGGATTCGGCTGTCCCCACAGCACCAGGCCTCCAGGGTGGCCACCACAGGTGCTCCCCGAGCCTCGGCCAGTGCCCCTTGTAGCCTCTGCACGGCTGAGGGGGCGTGGCAGCTGAAGGCAGCCAGGTAGAAGGCCGTGGCCAGGAGGGGGTCCCCCAGGGCCAGGTGCTGGTCCCCCTTCCGGCAGAGGCCGGCCACGAGCTCCTGGGCTGACATCACACCTGGGGGCCCCCCTGGCCCATGTCCATCCTCACGGGTGCCTGTTGGAGGGGGCTGGGGTTAGGGTCCAGGTGGTGGACATCCACTGGCCCTTTGGCCACCCAAGACCAGCCTCAGGCAGCCTCCCCTGACTGGCCTCACTGAGACCTCAGGGTCAGTGCACTGCAGCGCCCCCTCAGCAGGTGGTTCTCGGGGCTGGGGTCCACCAGGGGTCCCTCCTGCACCGAGGGGGCCGACCCTGCCTGCTCGGGTCTCTCTGAAAGCACCTGCCCCTGAGGCCCACTGGGGGGAGTTGGGTGGTCTGAGGGGACGCCCAGCTGTACCCCTGCCCCTCCCAGCAGGGCCTCAGGAAGGCCGTGCAGCCTTGGCAGCCCCCACCAGGGCCTGCGCCCTGCTCACACCTGGGTGACCTGGTTGGGCACCGTGGGGACCTGCCTGGCTCTGGGGTGGGGATGGGGGCAATGCTGGCCCACGCCATGGGGCTTGGCTCTGGGGGTTCCAGGCCCCGGCCAGCCCCTCCCTCCCCACTGCTGAGCTGAAGGACTCAGGGCCTGGACCCTCTTAGTCCCCAGGGACCACAAACAAGGATCCCTCGAACCCTCCCTGGCACACGGAGACACAGGTGTGCACACTCACAGACTCACTCAGGTCCCTGCGCCCCAGGCGGAGCCGGCCCTGTGCTGGGGGGCCGCGGCCCGGGCAACCCCACTCCTCCTGGCTGGGTAGAGGGCTTGGGTGGCTCCACAGCAGCCTGGTTGCTGGGTTCTGCAGAGCCTCCAGTGGACACTGCCCAGAGGCTGGGCCCAGGCAGAGCCTCCTGTTGCCCTGGAGAGCGTCAACACCCTCCCTCCCGGCCTGGCGGCCCAGCCCCGCTCAGGCAGGGCCCCTCTGTGCCCTGCCTCAGGCCCTTATCCCTGGTCATCTTAGGGCAGAGAAAGGACTCTTGGGCTCAGAGGGTGGGGGGTCTTGGGGTGACGGGAAGTCGCCCCCACGAAGGGGTGAAACGCTACCCAGGGTGAACCCCACCCAACACTCAGGTCTGTACTTGCACCTTAAGACTCTGCCCTGCCACCAAGGCCTTTGCTACCCACCCACCCACTGCCTGCAGGGCACATGGCCAGGGTGCTGAGGGTCTTCACTCTGGGCCGGCACATAGCCAGCTCCCTGCACCCAGCCTTCATGCACCCAGCCTTCCTGCACAGCCTTCCCGCACACAGCCTTCCTGCACACAGCCTTCCTGCACAGCCTTCCCGCACACAGCCTTCCTGCACACAGCCTTCCTGCACAGCCTTCCCGCACACAGCCTTCCTGCACACAGCCTTCCTGCACACAGCCTTCTCACAGCCTTCCTGTACAGCCTTCCTGCACACAGCCTTCCCGCACACAGCCTTCCCGCACACAGCCTTCCCGCACACAGCCTTCCTGCCCACAGCCTTCCTGCACAGCCTTCCTGCACACAGCCTTCCCGCACACAGCCTTCCTGTACAGCCTTCCTGCACAGCCTTCCTGCACAGCCTTCCTGTACAGCCTTCCTGTACAGCCTTCCTGCACAGCCTTCCTGCACAGCCTTCCTGTACAGCCTTCCTGCACAGCCTTCCTGTACAGCCTTCCTGCACAGCCTTCCTGCACACAGCCTTCCTGCACACAGCCTTCCTGCACACAGCCTTCCTGCACACAGCCTTCCTGCACAGCCTTCCCGCACACAGCCTTCCCGCGCACAGCCTTCCTGCACAGCCTTCCTGCACACAGCCTTCCTGCACACAGCCTTCCTGCACACAGCCTTCCTGCACAGCCTTCCTGTACAGCCTTCCTGCACACAGCCTTCCTGCACAGCCTTCCTGCACAGCCTTCTCACAGCCTTCCTGCACAGCCTTCCTGCACAGCCTTCCTGCACAGCCTTCCTGCACACAGCCTTCCTGCACAGCCTTCCTGCACAGCCTTCCTGCACAGCCTTCCTGCACACAGCCTTCCTGCACAGCCTTCCTGCACACAGCCTTCCCGCACACAGCCTTCCCGCACAGCCTTCCCGCACAGCCTTCCCGCACAGCCTTCCCGCACACAGCCTTCCTGCACAGCCTTCCCGCACACAGCCTTCCCGCACACAGCCTTCCCGCACAGCCTTCCCGCACAGCCTTCCCGCACACAGCCTTCCAGCACAGCCTTCCCGCACACAGCCTTCCTGCACAGCCTTCCCGCACACAGCCTTCCTGCACAGCCTTCCCGCGCACACCCTCCCTGCACAGCCTCTCTGCACACAGCCTCCCCGCGCAAGCGTCCCCACGCACAGCCTTCCCGCGCACAGCCTTCCTGCACAGCTTTCCCGTGCACAGCCTTCCTGCACCAGCCTTTCTGCACAGCCTTCCTGCCCACAGCCTTCCCGTGCACAGCCTGTTTCCCTTCCATTTTCCTCCTGGCCCTGGCAGCCCTGCTGAGCTGCCTGACCTTTTTCCTGGTGAGGCCCAGACACTGGGACTAGAGTTGAGGACGGGGTGCAGTGTGGGTGCTATTTCAAGGACCCCCTTCGGGAGCAGGAAGGGAGATGGACTAGTTTTGTGTCCAGTTCAGGATGCCCAGGTGCCCAGATGCCAGGCCAGTGCACTGGAGGGTTTTCTGGGGGATGGGGGCCCGGCCAGGTGCTGGCTTCTGATGTCCTTCTCAGCAGCCAACCCTCCTGAGATGTGGCCCACTGGACCAGTGCCTCTGTGGCGAGTGGCAAAGGCAGAGGCTGGTGGAGGTCCGAGCGTGCAGGCAGGTGTGGTCAGCACGGAGATCTGCCTGTCTGGCCTGTCCTGTTCTCTGGTTCTTGACATTGATGGAGGCACTCCACAGGGAGGTGACCGTTCATGAAGAGATTTCCCATTACTTTGCTTTTGTTATTTCATTTAATTACCCTAATTAGGCAAGCACAGTAATGGAGCTGGCTGTCAGAGGGGGCTGCAGGAAGGCCTGGGGCGCAGAGGTGGCAGTCTACATGACAACTGCAGGCACGCTAGCCTTGATATGTCCCTGCGTCTCTGCTGGCTGGGTGAGGACTCACAGGCCCTGGCCGCATGGACTGGCCTCCTGGCCGGGTGCCCCCACTCAGAGCCCAAGGTGCCTGCTCTGTGCTGTCTGCCACACTGTGATCTGATCTCTGATTCTGCTGGGGCTGGAGGGGGCAGGGGGCAGGGGGCCGTGGCCGTGGAGTGTCAGGGTCCTGGCTCAGGATGAGGCATGGCCGTGGCAATCCACGTGGAGTTAGTCCCTTTGGACTGAAGCACCCGCCACCAATTCTGCCTTGAGTCCAGCTGCAGATGGCTGAGAATTTGCCCTTCGTGTCCTGTGTCTGCCACAGCTGGGCTGGGACAGCATGGAGCGGTCACAGCTCACCCAAAGCCTCAGGGGAAGCAGGAGTTCACTGCTGGGAAACATTCATTAGGCACTGGCTGAATACACTGCTGCTGAACTCCTGCTGTGCTAGAACTGAGTAAGGCCAACTCTGTCCCCAAGGTCCAGTGCGAACAGTGACTCTGGGGGTGCTTCTGGCCCAGGCCATTCCTCTGCTCTGCTGGTCCTTCTATACAGTCAGGCCTGGCCCAGTGAAGGGAGGGCAAGCACCCTGAGCTCAGTAAAAACTTCCTGTACCCAGACTGTCCCAGAGAAAAGAGCTGCCGTGGTCCCTGCGAGACACCTGGGGAGGGCCCATCCTGGTCAGCAAGACACCTGGGGAGGGCCGTCCCAGTCCAGTCCTGCCTCTGGGAATCCCATGACCAGGATTCCCTTAGGTGCAAGTGGGAGTCGGCAGTGAGGCCGTCTGTGGAGGTAGAGGCTGGCCGTGACCCGGGCTGGCCTTTTGACCTTCTTGTTTTTGCTGCTGGTGGGGTACTGGGCAGCTGGGGGCTCAGTGGAGGCCCTCTGTGGCTTCTTGGGGGCTCTTCTGTCATCTCCAGAGAGAGCATGGGGGACTGCTCCCCAGGGACTCTTTACAGTCCCTTCTCCTGGCCCTTGAGAGCCCTGGAGAGACCCAGTGAACACCATCTTTCAGAAATGGCACAGCTCACTCAACTGGTGGCCAGTGGCTGTCCTTGCCCACACCCTGGCTTCCAGATACCTTGGTGCCCTGAAAGTCAAGCAGTGCCAGCCGCAGATCTGGGAGGTGGTTCTGAGCCGGTCCTGTGCTCGCCAGCCCCTGCCTGCAGCCCCAGGGCAGCCCCCTGAGGACCGGCCTCTGGGACTGCTCCTCCTGCCAGGGGGCAGTCTGGGCCCCTCCTGATACCGAGAGCTGCCCTGGAGTGAGCTGGCCCTGTCTACTCTCACTTATGGCACACAGGAGAAGAGAGCAGGCCCACCAAGGCCTGCTCAGGCTCCTGGGAGGCCTGAGTGTCCCTCCATGATGGCTTCTCCAGGCACCATCCTGTCTACCCAGCCGCCCCCCGCAGGTACTCACCCCAGGGCAGACACACCAAAGTCAGCCTAATCCAAGAGAGGCGTGTCCATGACTGCACCCCAAACCCCAGCCGGCCACCTTGGGCTTTGTCCCTTCCCACCAACCCAGGAGACAGGTGCAGCCCTGGCTCGATGTCATCCAGCCCTTCATAGCCACCTCTGTCACACATGCCAGGTGCACTGTGAGGCTGTGTGAGCTTACCAGGGGTCTCCCGGGGCCCAGGACACCCCCTGAAAGGCTTTGAGCACCCTCGCCCAGGGAGCTACCTAGACCCCTGGGGGTTTACCTGGGGGAGCGCTCAGGTGCCAGGACACCTTGGGTTCAGGAAGTTTCAGCACCTCCCTCCTGCCACCTCTGAGCCTGCCACCACCTAGGGGACTCAGGCTTCCGAGCAGAGCTGTGGGTTGAGCAGTCTCTTGGTGCCTGGCCTCCTTGCTGGCCTGGATCATGGGCTCCGCTTCTCGCAGAGGGCTGGGAGTGGTGCCTGCCAGGGAGCTGTCTCCTCCTGTCCCTGGGGCTCCTGTTCCATCCCTCCATCAATAATGCAGGGAGAGGAGTGTCCCTCTGTTTCCCTGTCCCCCACCCACCTGCTGCTTCCCGCACATTCAGTCTCTGTTGGTGGTGTTCCAGAGCCAGGTGGCCTCTGGGGTGAGGGAGGCCCCGGGAAGGGGAGCAGGCCTGCAGTGCTGTGTCCTGGGCGTGGGTCTGGACAGAGGGGCTTTGGGGCTCCTCTAGGCTAATGTCTCAGCTGTGGGTTCAGCAGAGTTCAGGGGGCAGCTCCAGGAGGGGAGGCCGTGGCCTTCCAGGACCAGTCCGGTGGGGAACCAGTCCTCTAGGTGGGGGCGGCTTTTCCGAGGACCCTCAGGGGATATTCGGCCTTGCAGTGTCCTGCCACAGGGGCCGGCCAGAGTGAGGGGCCGCCTCCACGGTGGCTTCTGCACTTCCTGTTGCTCAGTGTCCACCTGCGAGGCTTCCCCCTCCACCGTCCTCGAGGCCCATGTGTGTCCTCTGCTGCGGGGGCCCCGTGCCCCACCCTCTTCCGCCAGGCTCTCAGCCCAGCCACGCAGTCCCCTTGCTGTGCCGGACCTTGCCCTGTTCCCCACAACCTGTGCCCCAGGCCTTCGCACGGCTGGTCCTTGTGCCCCACATCCCCGGCTCCTTCCTCACATCCTAGGCCACCGGCTGGGCCACCCAGCACCGGCCCACTTATGGGAGCCCCTTGGGATGCTGGCTCAGGGGCAGGGTTGGGCTGCCCCCCAGCCAGAGTCTGGCAGGTAGGGCAGGCAGGAAGGAAGGAGTGGCGGGCAGCCTCTAAGATCTCGGCTCCACGTGCCGGAGACCCTGGCCCCTCGAGGAGGGCGGCGTGGAGGAGGGCATCGTGCATGAAGGGGGGCGTCATGCGTGGAGGGGGGCGTCATGCGTGGGGGGGCGTCATGTGTGGAGGAGGGTGTCGTGCGTGGAGGGGGGCGTCATGCTGGAGGGGGGCGTTGGGCGTGGAGGAGGGCGTCATGTGTGGAGGAGGGCGTCGTGCGTGGAGGGGGCGTCGTGAGTGGAGGGGGGCGTCATGCGTGGAGGGGGGCGTTGGGCGTGGAGGAGGGCGTCATGTGTGGAGGAGGGTGTTGGGCGTGGAGGAGGGCGTCATGCGTGGAGGGGGGCGTTGGGCGTGGAGGAGGGCGTCATGTGTGGAGGAGGGTGTCATGCGTGGAGGGGGGCGTCGTGCGTGGAGGAGGGCGTCGTGCGTGGAGGAGGGCGTCGGGCGTGGAGGAGGGCGTCATGTGTGGAGGAGGGCGTCATGTGTGGAGGAGGGTGTCGGGCGTGGAGGGGGGCGTCATGCGTGGAGGGGGGCGTTGGGCATGGAGGAGGGCGTCATGTGTGGAGGAGGGCGTCATGCGTGGAGGGGGGCGTTGGGCGTGGAGGAGGGCGTCATGTGTGGAGGAGGGTGTCGGGCGTGGAGGGGGGCGTCATGCGTGGAGGAGGGCGTTGGGCGTGGAGGAGGGCGTCATGTGTGGAGGAGGGCGTCGTGCGTGGAGGGGGGCGTTGGGCGTGGAGGAGGGCGTCATGTGTGGAGGAGGGTGTCGGGCGTGGAGGGGGGCGTCATGCGTGGAGGAGGGCGTTGGGCGTGGAGGAGGGCGTCATGTGTGGAGGAGGGCGTCGTGCGTGGAGGAGGGCGTCGTGCGTGGAGGGGGCGTCGTGAGTGGAGGGGGGCGTCATGCGTGGAGGGGGGCGTTGGGCGTGGAGGAGGGCGTCGTGTGTGGAGGAGGGCGTCGTGCGTGGAGGGGGCGTCGTGCGTGGAGGGGGGCGATGTGCGTGGAGGGGGGCGACGTGCCTCGCTGCGGTTCCCCCAAATCAGCGCCTCCGTCGTTGCCAGGCGCAGACCGAGAAGTTCCCCGAGTCGGCTGTCGCCACGGCTGCCCGACTTTCTTTTCTTCCCTGAAACTTGGTCCACCAGGGGGCAGGGGAGATGGATGGCGCCGGCCCTCGTGCGCCCAGCCCGTATGGCTCCGAACTAAGGGCGTTTATCCGGAGGCAGCGCGGAATCATCAATCACGCAGAAAAATAACACAGCGAAATGACTTTTCAAAATGCCGTCGGTGTAATTATCATCTTGCCATTACGCTAAATGCCGCCATTTGTATCTGTGATTCTTAAGTATGCAAACAGTAATTAACGTGGTAATGAACCGGGGCCCCAGAGCCTCCCCTCCCCAAGCTAATTTGCATGTTAATTATCATTAGCGACCAGGGAAACAAGTTATAAACAGCCTAATTAGCAGCCAGATCATTTTTACAAGAAATCGCATGCACTTTGACACTTGAGCAAGCCTGAGATGAATGAAGTCGGGAGGGCCGCCCCTCAAGGGGCGTGGGGTGGGGTGTCCCCCAGGCAGGGCCTCGGTGGTGGGGCACTGCGAGCAGGTGCTGTCCAGCCCTGGGGAGGCTGTGTGCAGTCCCCTGCCCAGACTGGGTCTCGGTTTCGATGGGAAGAGTCCAGGCTGGCTTGGGCTGTCTGGGCCCCAGAAGGCCACGTCCCTGTACAGGAAACCCATCTGACCCCTGTTGAAAGGTCAGGGAGAGTTTTTCAAGGTGGTGGTGAGAGGGGAGAGGGATGGGGCTCTGCTCAGACTGCTGGGATGATGGGGGTCGCAGCTGAGGAGTGGTTGGGGACGTCCAGGGCCATCTACTCTGGCTAAGCGGCTTGCGAGGCAGGCTGGCATTCACACATGAAACGGAGCTGGCAGGGTTCTTGCTGCAAGTGGACGAGGCGGGCTTGGGCCCCAGGAGGGCTCAGAGGGGCCTGTCCCAAGTTCATCATCAGGAAGCCTGGGTTCTCTCCTGCACAGGGAGCGCCTGGGCCAAAGGCCGGGTTCTTTGCTCTCAGGAGGTGCTGTTACCGTGCATTGCTGTGTGCATGCCTCCCCCCATGCCTCTGGGCATGACGCCCTGGGAGGGGTGGAGAAAGTGGGCCGCTTCAGGCCTGCAGCCCCACTGCTGGTGATCCAGGCCTCTCCTGGTGTGGGCCTCTCTGCTCCTCCCGGATTGCCGGGTAGTTCCCACCTCAGGGCCTTTGCTCCTGCTGCCCCCTTCACAATGTCTCCCCACCACTGGTGTTCCTCTCCTCTTCAGAGACCCCAAACTTGCCCATTCTCCCTTCCCTGTGGCCTCACAGGCTTCAGTCTCCCTGGCTGGAGTCCCGGGCCTGGAGAGCAGGGCGATTTCCACCGCCCTCTGTCTCCCTGCACATCCAGCAGCCCACACAGGCAAGCCCAGCGGGAGTGGTGATGGTTCCTGGGAGGACGGATGTGCGGTTTGCACTCTGCAGGACAGATGGGCTCTGCTGAGGACCGCAGCTCTGCCCTGCAGAACACAGGTGGCCCCAGACGGCAGGGGAGCAAATGGTGAGCCCTGCCCCTTGGCACCAGCACCACTTCCTGAAACCAAGTGGTGGGCACGACCCCTTCCTCTGTTCCAGACCCCTCCACACTCCACCCGAGGCCTCGGGCCTCTCCCGCTCTTTCCAGGGTCCCTGTGGGTGTGGGGATTTCACGAGGTCCCACCTCCTGCTGGGGCTGTTGGTGCTGCTGCAGGCAGTGACGTCCCCTGGGCGGGAGGAGCTGAGTGAACAAGGCCCATCCTCCACTGCTATTCCGAAGAGGCTGGGCACTGGGCACTGCTTGGTGTTCTGCAGATCGGGGACACTGGGGGACAACCTGGTGATATCTGGGTCTGGCCCGGAGGCTGGGGACTGAGCCGGGAAGTGTTGTTAAGCAAAGCCTCAAGGAAGTGGGCTGTGGGCAGCTCCAGGTGCCCGTCTCTGCAGGCACAATGGGGTGGCCCAGAATGGCACCTTCCAAACAGGAGCTGGGCACAGGGCCGACCTCCCCCTGGAAGTGCAGGCTCCCTTCTCAGTCCCTGCACCTCCAGGCGCAGATGGAACAGCAGGGTTTTTGGGGATGTGCAGTGGACAGTCCTCAGTCCTTTCCTGTGCTAGAACCAGCAGAAACCAGCACCCGCAGCTGGCTCGCAGTGGGGCAAGGTGGCCCTGCCCTTCCCCGCCTGGCCGTGAGGGCCTGAGGTCTGCTGCAGGAACTTCCCTTCCTGGGGCCCCAGGGATGGCAGTGCAGCCCCTCCTGTGTTGGCCGCCCAAGGGGGCAGCAGGACCAGTGGCAGAAAGGCTGGGGGCCACTCCTCTGTTAGCTGTACAGGCTGTGTCTGGCGGGGTGTGGGGAAGGGCCCTTGTCCAGGGCGGGGATCCAGAACAGAAGGGAGGGCAGTCAGGAGCAAAGCCACCTGTCTCCAGGGACCAGCAGGCTTGTTGGGAAGTGGGACAGGGGCCAAGACCTGCCCAGGACGGTCACCCATCCAAACTCTACCATGTGGCCCTCGCCTCCTGGGCCCCACTCCTGGGGTGCCCTGCCTCTGTGAGCAAGAACACTCAGGGAGCCCAGCTGTGAAGGGCCAGAGTGGACCACAGAGACCACAGGAATCCCGGACGGAACAGGTGGGCCTCAGGCTCAGGGTCCCTGCACGCGGCTCCCCCGCCAGCCTTTCCCAGAACCTCCTTCCCAGCCCACACCTCCTCTAGGCCCGGCCAGAACCTCAGCCCTCCTAGCCCCCCCCCCCCCCCCCCCGGGGCCCTGCGCCTCATGTCCTGGGCCTGGGGAGCTGTAGCACCGTCCCCAGCTCTGTCCCCGCTGTTCCCAGCTCTGGGCAGCTGGTGTCAGCAAACATGCCCGACTCGCCCAGGGCCTGAACTCCAGCAAAGCCTGGGGTGCTGTGGTGGCCATGGGCGTTAGCTCCTGGGTTCAGCGGCTCTCTCCTGCCCCCCGTGGGGTCTGATGCCTCTTCCCCTCACCCTGGCCGCCCCATGGGTTCAGACCTTGCCTGGCCAGAGAGGCCCCTTCCTGATCACTCTGCCCCTGGCCCCCATCCAGGGGGGCTGGCTTCTTGTTTTGAGGACAGCCACTGGGTCTGCCAGGCCCCCGATGCCCTGCCACAGCCGGTGACGAGCCACCTGTGTGATCGGCTGTGAGCAGTGCCTCCGCCACTGCAGCCTCCCTGGCACCAGGGCCCTTTGGGACCCGACTGGGCAGGAGGACTGGGCCCTGGCTCCAGGGTGCTCAGGTCTGCTGGGGCAGGGGGGCCTTACAACTCCAGGAGGCCATGGAGGGGCAGCCTGGTCTCTGGCAGAGCCGATCGCTTTAGGATGTGGCCACCTTTGTTTGTGTTTGGAACAGGTCACCCTTCTGCAGGGCAAAATGACCGCATCTTCTGAAGCCCACCGTGGACCCCAAGGGCCATGGGCTCCTTAGGAACAGGGCCTGGGACAGCTCATCTTCCCTTGGCACCCAATGCAGGGTGCGGGGACTGGCAGGCAGCCTCCACGGCTCCCCCTTCCCTTGAGATGCCAGGCCTCCACCTGTCCTGATGGCTCATCACGGTGTGATTAGGTCTGCGGAGCCTGGGGACACACAGCCCCGTGACTTGTGAGGGGTCATGGGAGGGGGACTGTCTCAGTCACGTGGAGCAGTGTGATCCCAGGTGGGCACGAGATGGAGGCAGGTGGTCAGAGTCAGAGAAGTGGCCACAGCGGTCAGGGAGGGGACGCTGCGGGGGCCGTGAGGATGGAGGAGGGACGCTAGGCCAAGGAACGCTGCAGACACGGGTCTCCCTGGGGCCTCCAGGAGGCCGCCCTGCCACACCTTAGCTGGGAGGGGCCACTTTTCCTCTGACCTCTGGGACGGTAGTGACCTCTGCTGCTTTGTGACAGCACCATGGGGGACTGATGGGTGGGGGCATCCTGCACACGTGTGGCTCCCTGGCTCCTATGGGCCGCACCCCCTCAGGCTTGTTCCACTGGGTGTGTCGTGGCCACGTCCCCATGCTGGGTGGGATACTGGGTAAAGAGGCCCTGGCTCTTCTCCTGGGCATGCGCCCCCACGGCCTGTCCATCCTTCTCAGTGTCCTGGTCACGTCTGCAGGACTTGGGGGTCCTGGCCTCGTGGCTGGGGAGCTATGCGTCTCAGGGCTCACATGGTCCCAATTGTAGCCATGTTCAGGAGGGCGTGGGAAGTGACCGGACCGTGAGGGCTCTGCTCTCACGTGGATCATCCCCTTGATGGAGTCATGACCCGAGTGGATCATTAGGAGGTGGCGGAGATCATTAGGAGGAGGAGGGGGACCTAGTTGGAGGGAGTGGGGCCTTGGGGGAGAGCCCTTGGGGACTCTATCTTGTCCCCCGCCTCTTCCACTCTCTCTGCTCCCTGACCTCCTTGAGCCGAGCAGCTTTCCGTCACCATGCCCTGCCACCATGGTGTTCTGCCTCAGGCCCAAGCAGTGGAACCGACTGACCATGAGCTGGGACTTCTGCAACAGGAGCCAAAATAGTGTCCCCCCCTCTAAGTCAGTTTTCTCAGGTAGTTGTCATGGCTATGGAGGCTGACTGACACAGCAGGGTGCTCAGTGGTCACCATCTTTGTTGATCCAAGCTGTCGCCCAGCACGGAGCTCTGGTCAATACCGCCATCTTTGAATCTTTAAAAATCATCTCTTTGGTTGTGGTCAGCTCCATGGTCCAGAAGCCACACTCTAGCTTGTGTGCAGACCTGGTTCTCTAGATGCATTACAGGCGCTTGCCAAGAGCCTGACCCCACCAGAGGCCTGACCAAGGGCGTGAAGCCCACTCCTGCCTTGGGGGTGGAAACCAAAGGTGTATCTTACGTGAGAAAGCTACTGGCCACTCGTGGGAATGAGCAGCGTCTTTCAACCTGTAGCCCAGGGTTTCTGGGCACCTTCCTTTTCTCCTGGGGTGGGCAGAGTGGCATGCCCGAGCGGTCTCCCTCCTGCAGTGTCTGACGGTGAATGCAGAGAGTAAAGCTGACCCGCTCCCCAGGACTTCTCAGAACCTCCTCCCCCAGGGCCTCCAGCTCTTTGGAAGGTTCTGCCCTCTCAGTTCCCCAGGCATCTGCCTGTGGGATACTTGGCCTCCCGCCACCTGGAGCTCCACTCTCCTGGCTTTCTGTGAGTCTTCCCCCCAAAGCCAGAGTCACAGCACTCTTGTGCTCTGGCGCCACCCCACTTCTGACCGATGCGTTTCTCTGTATCAGTCAGCTCCTGCTGCAGTAACAAACAGGCCCAGTATCTCATTTGCTCACAACAGTTTATTTCTCGGTCTCACCCCTGGAAGGCTGTGGTTGCCCACTGTGGGTGGAGGGCAGAGAAGCGTGGTGCCAGCCCCCCACATAGTGTGGCTGACAACATACAGCATCTGAGTCCATCAGCTGAGGTGAGGGATATGTCCAGGCCCCAAACCAGTCGGGTGGGAAGCCATGGCCACAGGAAGGCGTGGGGAGGGCTGGGAGGAAGCAGATCCCGGAGCCAGTCCCATGAGCTTCAGCGGGGGTTACTTGAAACGGGGGTCACTGCTGTGTAGCATGCCTGGGAAGGCCCCAAATGTGACTAAGTGCATTTCCTCATCGCAGGCTTCTCAGAGCCTTCCGCAGACTGGTGTGCTGTCTCTGAACATGACCCTGGACCAGGGCTCCTCCCCGACACTTCACCCAGGAGGTCTCCTCACCCCAGGAACCTCCCGGCAGCTGCAGGGACTGGGTGGGTGGGGAGATGCTCAGCTTTGGGAGGCCACTGCTTAGCGACTCCTGGTCAGTCCCGAGCTTCTGGCAGAGCTGTTTGTATGACATAAAGCCAGGGGGGCAGGCGGAGTCAGCTGGGTGTCATGCTGGCCTTTGGGGGACTGTGGAGCCAGAGGACAGCTGCTTCATGTGTCCAGAGAAGCAACAAAGGCTGCATCTGTCACGTTTGCTGTAGTGACGAACAAGACCAGGGCTTCAGGGGGCTTGTGCTTGTTTCTGGACCGCGATGACAGTGGTGGTGGCACCTCTGCTGGGCTGGGCTGGCCTTGCCCTGGATCTGTTTGGTTCCAGGGAACAAGGCCATCTTTGTATCAAGGGTGGTGGATGTCCCCGGGCACTGAGTGACAACAGGACTTGAACCCACGGTGGGGCCTGTGAGACCAGCCCTTTAGTTGGGGAGCCCGTTACATAAAAAGCTATAAAAAGCTCAGCCATGAGGATCGTGAGAAAGGTCACTTGGGCCCAAGTTGTCATTTCCCTGGTGAGCGACCGTCCCTGTCCCCCACCCCGAGAATGGGACGGGAGCCCAGAATCGGCACGGCCCAGCAGAGCTGCACGGCGCGCGTTGGCTGTCCCCTGCAGTCTCTATATTTGGCATCGCAAGTTCCTAAGGGAAGTGGTGCCGGGTTGTAGGCAGATCAGCCTCGATTCCCCTCTGAAACTGCTCAGCAGTGACTGCAAGACAACGTCACCAAGGGCGTGGACCGTGTGGCTCCAAAGGGAACGTGAAGGTCTCTCTGAATTTGTCACTGTCCTGCGTTAGAACGAGGAGACTTCTTTGACTAGCCGTGGGTGGCTTTGTCTCTGAGACAAAGAAAGCACTTAAAGAGGAAATACCGTTTATTTATTTATTTTCACAATTAAATACACGTTTAATCAGCGCACAGCGCACAGTAGTGCAGTCGTAGAAATCGTCTCTTTTTAAAAGTCATTCCCCAAAGCTCCCGTTCCTCACTCCCAGATGGTAGGTCTGAGGAACAGCGGCAGAGCCCGAGGGTGCTCTGTGTCCAGGAGCGGGGAGTCTGAGTCAAGGTTGCCTCCGAGCAGCTGAGAACTGGGGGAGAAGACGCACGCGCAGGCACTCAACACACATGTGTAGGGGACGCAAAGACACGACACAGACAGGGACCAGGGACCACAGTGGACAGTCACACATGGGCACTCTCATGCCACAGCATTCCAGTCTGTGGCTGTCTCCTCTAGGGACACAGACAGCCTGGAAGCAGCAGTTGCCAGTCAGAGGGAGAAAATTGAAATACAGTTTATAAAGACCAAAAATGTTTAAACGAAAGCCATTGCCCTCCACGCCCTTAGAAAACAATGGTTGCAATTTTAAAATTAAAAAAAAAAAAAAGGATGGTAAGATTTCCGCATGTTGCTCAGCAGCTAAAGGAAGAACTGGGTCTTTCCCTTATGAGAGCTGAGTCCCCAGGTGGTGGCAGTGGGGACTCTGGGAGCAGGCTGGGCCAAGGATGCGGGGCTGCCTGGCTCCCTGGACTGCAGACTGTGCTGGCCCTCCCCTGCCCGTCCTCGACCCACTGGCAGAGGCAGTAGGAAAGGGTCCCCTCTGGTTAGGGCTGGGCCTCCATGCGGCTGGGCAGGGGGAGGGCCAGGGCCTGGGACCAGGTGGGTGCTGACCTGGGACTCCTCTGCAGTTGAATGCCACCAGGCTGTGGCAGTGGTGACCCTGGAGACGCAGCACTGACTTCCATGCCATTTTAAAGATTTAAATTTAAAATGACAAGGAAACTAGGTATTTGCCACAGTTGAGCTGTAAACATGCTTAACTATGCTACGACTCAAGCAAAAATGTCTTCATGAAACTGTAAACATCACATGTTTATTCTAAAACAAGGCATTAATAGTCAAATGAGTTAATACCAAGTTAATAAAAGATTTAACCTTCGTGATAGAAGAGAAGCTGGGAAAGCCTGTTTGGACTCTCAGTCCTTTAGAAAATGGGGCAGTTTCTCTTCACTGCCTGTGTTTGGGTCTGATTCCTTTATTTTTGGGGTCCTTTCGGCACAGTCAGCCACAGCTGCATAACAAACCACCCGACCCCTGGCAGCTCAGAGCAACCTACAGCAAATGCCTGCCGCCATGGCCAGCCAGGCCTGCTCTTGCTTGGGACAGGACAGGCTGCGGCTGGGCGCCTGCATGTGGCTCCCTGAGCGTGTCCTCCGGTTTCCAGGGGGAGGAGAGAGACTGATGTGGGACCCTCCCAGGCGGCCTTGAACGCGCATGGTGTCGAGCACATTTCTGGCTGGCCAGTCTCCCTGGGTTTCGTCCTCTGGAGGGCGACTCTGAGGGTTTGAGTGGCCAGCCCTCTACCATCAAGTCCAGCTCCTCCTTGGGAAAGTCTTTGGGCTGTGCAGGACTGAATCTTGCCCAGCGGCTCCGCGACACTCCTGGGTGGCTGCTCCTCATGGTTCACGTGTCGGGAGCCCCCGAGGGCCCCGGGCAGCTCTGCTTGGGTTGCCTTTTTGAATAAATTGAGCAACTGAATTATCGATCCCGATCTCATGATGTAAAGGACTAGATTCTGATCCCCAAGAATCCTGACCCGATGGCACACACTAGTGAATGTCTGCTAGCCCGCGGGGGCCTATCCCTGGGGCTGCTCCCTTGCCAAGCCCAAGCCCCAGTGGTGTCCCTGGGGTCCCAGGCGCTGGGCCAAGCTGTCCATGTTGGTCTCGTGTGCTCGCTGTCTTGCTGTGGTCTCCTTGCTGACTTGACCTCGACTCTACGGCACCAGCGTGGCCAGGGTCACTTTTCTGACCCCTCCCTCTGCAGCGTTGCAGGAGCTGCAGGCTGCGGGACCCTGGGCAGTGGAGGCTGAGCCAGGCGTTACAGGAGGCTGGCCAGTGCCACCAAAGTTTCTCCTGTCTGACCATGTCCCAAAGGCAGGGCCAAAATGTCAGGCCAGGGAGCTTGGGGGTGGGAGAGTAGTAGACTGGGGACTTCCCAGGGGGGCCAGTGATCTGAAGGCCTGGGGGTCAGAGGGCCAGAGAATGGGGGCTGGGAGCCCAGGGGCTCACAGTACTTGGAGAACAGAGTCAGGGCTTCAGGACCAGGGGATGAGGGGCTGGGGGCCAGGGGGACAGGAGGCCAGCATGGTGGACTGAGAGGTGGTCTCCTCACCCTAGGTGGGCACGTGGGCTGAGACTCCCTGCCGAAGCGTCTGTCCTCCATGCCTCGGTGTCCTTCGTGATAAACTGAGGCTATGGAGGCTCCCCTGAGGCGTGGGGAGTGGGGCTAGGCTCCCTCTAGGGTCACTTGGGGCCAGTCCAGTTCACAGTGAGCGTTCTGTAGACCCAGGTAGAGGTCAAGGCCAGACAGAGGGTTGCCTTCTGGGTCTGGTTGGCCTCACAGGTCCTCCATGTCATGACGCAGATTCACCAGCAGAGGGAGGCCATGCTCCATGCGCCGACCTTCCTTGAGCTGGCCACAGCTCCCTCCCCAAGCGTGCATCAGGGAAGATCTGGGTGGAGGCTGTGGCCACACGAAGGCCACCACGCAGGGCCTGGGGGTGGGCCTGGACCTGGTCTCACAGGATCACATGAACGGGGTGGCAGGAGTGCAGGAGGGACACTAGCCTCTTTGGGCTGGGCTTGCCCTCTGAGAGTCCATGTGCAGCCCTGGAATTCTGGACATCAGAATCCCAGACCCTATGTGGACAGGGCTGGGGGTCCCTTCCCCCACTCCCCAGCATTCTTGCTCACGCCCTCCCCCATCCCCTCCTTCCTCATGCTCCCTCCCCGCACTGGCCTCCCTGCCTCCCTCTCTTGAGGTCTTGTGCTCACCCAGATAGCCCACAATGATGTCTGTCTCAAGATCCTTCTGGTAACCCATCTGCAGAATGCCTTTTGCTAATGTGAGGGTTGATTTTATGTCCACTTGTCTGGACCACAGGGTAGTGGACATTTTTTTTCAAAGGTTACTCTGTCAGGCATTCATGGATGAGATGGATGTTGGAATCCATGCACTGAATAAAGCAGTCTCTGTAATATGGGCGGGCCACGTGCAGTCAGTTGAAGTCTGACCAGAACAAACAAGGGTGACCCTC